>NW_026112035.1:180000-190000 GCF_024679095.1 Eriocheir sinensis | reverse complement strand
AGGAAGAAAAGAGGAGTAAAAGGGAGAGAAAAAGGAGAAGGAGAAATAAAAAAAGGTTAGAGGAGGAGGAAGAGGAAGAGAAAGAGGATTAGAAGAAATAAGAAAAAAAGAGGAAAAAAGGGGGAAAATAAAAGCAAAAGGAAAAGAAGAAGGATAAACAGGAAGAGGAAGAGAAACAAAGCTAAAGGAATGGGACGACAAGGAGGAGGATTTACAACCAACTGCAGGACCCTACTTGGCAAGGACCGAAGGATACTGCTGCAAAGGATCAGAGAGAGAGAGAGAGAGAGAGAGAGAGAGAGAATGGAGATTACACATTTTTCACCACATTTAAAAACGTTTCTTCCTCTCCTCCTGCACCTCTTCTTCCTCCTCCTCCTCCTCCTATATGAAAAAGTTGTTGTTGTAATCTTGTAGTTCTGTTTTTTTTTTTTTTTTTTTTCCTCATTATTTCTCTTCATTTATTTTGTCTTTATATTCTTTTTCTCAACTCCCAACTCCTCCTCTTCCTCCTCCTCCTCTTTCTTATTCCCTCGTCTTCTTTTTCCTCTTCCTCTTTTTTTCACTTCTTACTCCTATTATTTGTTGTTGTTGTTGTTGTCGGGCGGGCAGGAATCAGCAGGCCATTGATGAGTGGGCCGCTAATTGCCCCGCGGAGAAATTGCTGTTGTTAGAAGCAAAAGAATTAATGATCGAGCCTGGCGGTGGTGGTGATGGTGGTGGATGTTTTCCTCACCTCTCTCTCCCGCTCTCTCTCACTCTCTCTCTCGCTGTCTCTCTCTCTCTCTCTCTCTCTTCACCTCTCTCTCTCTCTCTCTCTCTCTTTCATCACATTTACTTCGTCTTTCATCTCCATTATTCTCTATTATATTTCTCTCTCTCTCTCTCTCTCTCTCTCTCTCTCTCTCTCTCTCTCTCTCTCTCTCTCTCTCTCTCTCTCTCTCTCTCTCTCTCTCTCTCTCTCTCTCTCTCTCTCTGCGGTAAGGGTTGTTAAGGGGTAAAGTCTCTAGATAAAGCGCCATATATACACCTTTAGGGACCGCCACACTCCTGGTCCTCGGTACAAATTAATGCCACGCTTGTGTACACTCTGAGCCCTTAATAAAAACCAGGCCACGACGATGACAAAAGTTAATAATAATAACTAATAAAATAATAATAAAACAATAATAATTTCGTATTCGCAAACAGTATATAAGTCAATTAAGGATTCATGTTTCATTTCAGTGACATGAATGAAATAGTGGAAAATTTTTTATATATGATGTTTTTTTCTACCTGACAGCACAACACATCACCACCACCACCACCATCTCCACCACCTCCACTAACACCAACACCACCACCACCCCATCACCATCACCATTCTCATACCACACGTCACTTCCCATCACCATAACCCCAGTCCACCATCACCACTACACCTCTCTCCACACCCCATCACCACCACCACCACCACCACCCGTCCACCCCCTCACCACCGCCACAACACCGCAACAGTCCCGCTCATGACCACACAGCCTCGTCGGGTGGTGGGAGGTTCGCTCTTTTGGGAGGTCACTTACGGCCTGAATTACTGGTGGGAGGGGAGGAGGAGGAGAGGGAAGGAAGGGAGTCTGGGAGTGATAGCCAGGTGAGGGGAGAGAGGGGAGGGAAGGAGGGGAGTCTGGGAGTGATAGCCAGGTGAGGGGAGAGAGGGGAGGGAAGGAGGGGAGTCTGGGAGTGATAGCCAGGTGAGGGGAGAGAGGGGAGGCAGGAATAGCGATAGAGAGAGAAAATGGAGGATAGAAGTGTTAGGAGAGGAAAGGGAATGTAGGGAGGAGGAGGAGGAGGAGTAATAGTGGAGAGAAGGGAAGAGGATGGCTTTGGAAGGAAACAAAAATCGGAAATAAGAGGAAGGAATAGTTTGAATACATGGAGTTGGAAGAGAAAGGAAGACTGGAAGAGATTATTATTATTAGTAGTAGTAATAGTAGTAGTAGTAGGTAGCAATGAAGAGGACAGGTAAAGAAAGAAAGGGACGCAAACATCAGAGAGAGAAACGGAAGGGGTTGAAGATATGAAAGGAAAGGAGAGGAAAATATTGAAAAGAAACAAACGAATAGAGGAAGGAAAGAAGAGGAGTGCAAGAAGATTGACTGAGAGAGAAGCGTAAGAGGAGAGGCTCGAGCGAGGAATGGAGGAAGTAGGAAGTGATATGCGTGAGGGGGTGATATGACGTGCATGTCTGCAGGGAAGGAAATTTACAATATCAACATGAAGGAAATAATTTGTTTTCACTGTGTTTAATTAAGCCGTGTTTGTTGTTGTTGTAGTCTCGTTTTGTTTGCTTTATCGTAATAGAGGAAGTTATTTTGTTTGCTTTCAATCGTTTACAGTGTGACCAATGTTTGTTTGTGTGTGCATGTGTGTGTGTGTGTGTGTGTGTGTGTGTGTGTGTGTGTGTGTGTGTGTGTGTGTGTTATGAATTGGGGTATTGAAGGTTTATATGATAGTAATAGCCATGCTCAGTCTCTCTCTCTCTCTCTCTCTCTCTCTCTCTCTCTCTCTCTCTCTCTCTCTCTCTCTCTCTCTCTCTCTCTCTCTCTCTCTCTCTCTCTCTCTCTCTCACACACACACACACACACACACACACTGACCCTCTTTGGTACTACCGGAAGCAACACACTTCCGACCTCCTGATGATGATGATGACTCTTGAGCAAAACTATTTTCCTTGACTCGCTTGACTTTTTTTTTTTTCTTTTTTTCGTTATCCTTTTCTCTGAATTGTCTTATTTAACAACAAAGGCATCGGTCTCGTCAATGATACTCAATGTTACTTTGTCTTAGAGTCTAATCGTCGTTCTTCGGAACAGCAACAAAAAAAATACTCCATATATTTCTATTTTGTCTTTTTCTGTATATTCTTTCGTCTAGTCAAAGCGTCTATAAAGCAACCGTCTGAGTTTTAAGTTACTTCAAAGGACAGCCTTAGTCTAGAGCTAAGAGTAAGATATATAGAGATATGTACACACGCTTTGATGAGGGGGAAGGTGAGTGGCTGCAGGTTCCTTGTGAAGTCTGTTAATATATATGTGTAATCTCGTCCGCTTTCCTTCCCCCTTTCCAGCGATATCATGCGCTAAAAGTTTAATGTACTCCTTCCGTAACCCCTTCCAGAAGCAACTGACTGGCGTTGCTCAGGAAGACCCTTCTGATTGGCGGTTGGGACTCAGGAGGGGGCGGAGCTTGCATGCCAAGTTAACATGAACACACACTATACACAACACATAAATAAGCCCCTCCTCCTCTGACCACCACCCAGAGGCATGAACATGGTACCTGCTTGGAGAGACAACACGTGATTGGTGGACGTGAGGCAGGAGGGGCGGAGCTTGGCGGTGCGGGGCGGAGCTGGGCGAGGCTTCTTCGCCAAGTTAGCCTGAACGGTCACTACACGTAGGTGACGGCGCGGGCACACCCTCATATGTGCGTGCCGTGAACCCCGTGGCGGCCGTCCCCTTGAGGCACCGTGATGTACTGGTTGTTGAGGTTAGCACTGAGGCGCAGATTGTTCCGGTTCTGGCCGTAGATGGCGCTGGTGTTGTTGAGGGCGTTGTTATTGTTATTGTTCATGCTATGCCCCTGTGCCCCCCCGCCCGTGTACATGGCCTGCTGGGGGGACTGCGGCACGCCCCCCGTCACAGTGCCGCCGTCCAGCCCCCCGCCACTGCTGCCATAGAGTGTCGGCGTGCCTCCTCGGCCTAGGCTTGGCACTTTGAGGTATGGGTTGCCGTAGGCCGCGGAGTAGCGAGGGTCCACGTTGTTGAGGGCCGTTGGAGGTGCGTTGGTGGTAGTGTAGATGGAGTTGCGGTGGAAGCTAAGTGGTGGAGGTGGCGGTGGTGGGTCGTAGTCTCTGGAGTAGTACTTGATGTAGCCCCCGCTGGTGTTGTTGGGCTGCTCCTGTGAGTGGTGATGAGGGGTTTAGTAGTGATGATGATGGTGTTGATGGTAGTAAGTTGTTGTGTTGATGATTGTTGAGGGTGGTGATGGTGATGACATTGGTGTTGCCGGTAGTAGTAGTAGTAAGTTGTAGTGGGGTTGATGGTAGTGGTGGTGATGATTGTGGTGTTGATGGAAGTGGTGATAGTTGTGGAGTGGTGGTGATGGAGGTGAGCCCTTTTTTTTTTTTTTTTTTTTTTTTTTTTTTTTTACAACAAAGGAGACAGCTCAAGGGCACAAAAAAAGGAAACAATAATAAAAAAAAAAAGCTTGCTACTCGCTGCTTCTATAGGGGTAAATAATGTTGGGAGGAAATTATGTAATGGTGTTGGTAATGGTGAGGAGAGGGTCGTTGAGTACACACACACACACACACACACACACACACACACACACACACACACACAAACTTTTCCAAACTAACACATTATTTTCAACAATCGCCCTAATCTTTCTTCGGCTTCCCTCCCCATCCTTCCTCCCTCCATCCCTCCCTCATACCCTAATTTCCCTCTCCTTTTTTTCCCTCCTTCCTCCATTATCATAATTCCCCTCTTTTACCCTCCCTACACCCCCTAGACGTACACACACACACACACACACACACACACACACATATAACACACCCTTATTTCTTTCTATCTCTATTTGTATATTTGTCTGTTTTGTGTTTGTATCTATTTATCTATCTGTTTTCGATCTCTGTTTGTATGTCTGTGTGTCTGTTAGTCTATATCTATCTATCTCTATCTATCTGTCTGTCTGTCTATCTATCTTTTTCTCACCTTCAACGGGAACCCAGCGTCGGTATAATCCCCCGCGGAGTACCTCAGGATGTCTCGCGGCAGGGGGGGCCGTCGCATTATCCCCGAACTGCCGTCACCGCTCTCCCAGTCGTCGTGCGAGCTGTAGTCCTCTTCCTCGGACGGAGACAGGTCGCTTCCCGTGGCGGTGCGCGTCTCCACCTTCAGCACGGAGTCGTGGGTGGAGGAGAGGTCAGAGGAGCGCATGCTGTTCTTCTCCAGGCCGGGATCTGTGGAAGGGATAAAGTTTTTAGTGGTGGGAGTGGTGATGATGATGGCGGGTGCTTTTGCCTCTTTTTTTTTTTTTTTTTTTTTTTTTTTTTACAGCAAGGGAGGCAGCTCAAGGGCATAAAAGCAAAGGCATTAATAAAAAAAAGCCCGCTATGCGCTGCCCCAATAAAAGAAAAGAACGAGGACAGGAGAGAGGTCAGTTTCGGGTGGAGAGGTGTCTTGGTTGCCTCCTCCTGCATTTCCACGTTTCCATGTTTCCCCTTGCCACCCAACTTCATCCCTCCTGTGCACTTCCTCCTTGCCTCTATCTGTTTCCTCTCTACTTCCTGCCCCTCCCCTTCTCGTCCCATTTTCCTAAACACTATATTTCTCCGTGTTCTTTTTTCCATTTACTTCCGCCACGCAAATGTATTAATTATGCACTCCCTCCCTCTCCCCTCTTCACATTTTTCCTTCCCTCTCTTCTCTCCCCTTTTCTCACTCTCTTCTCCTGTCCCTTCTTCCCATTCCCCTTACCCTCTTCCCCTCCTCTCCCTTCTTCCCCTCTCTTCTCTCCCCTCTTCTCATTCCCCTCGTTCTCTTCTCCTTTCTCCTCTTCCCATTCTCCTCACCCTCTTCCCCTCCTCTCACCTCTTCCCATTCCCCTCCGATTTTCTGCTCGCCTCTCTTCAAGTTCCTCCTTCCTTCTCTTCCTCTCCCCTCTTTCCGTTCCTCTCCTCTCTTCTCCTCTCCCCTCTTCCCATTCCCCTCCTCTCATCTCTTCTCTCCTAATCCCATTTCTCCCATCCCTTCTCTCCCCTCTTTCCATTTCCTCCTCTCATCACTCTCCCGTCTTCCGATTTCTCCTTCCCCCCTCTCTTCTCTTCTCCCCTCCTCTCCCCTCCCCTAACCCTCTCTTCTCTTCCCGTTTCCCATTTCCCGTTTCCCCCTCCCTTCCCCTCCCCGTCGCCCACCCAAGCATACAGAATAGAGTCCGTCCCCTTTAAGCCTCGATGAAACTTGCCCGCACCGCCACTTAGCGGAGCCACAAATCGCGGATAGAGACGGACAGGCGTCACCGAGGCGTACGATCGAGGACGGCCTGTCACTCGGAAGAAAAGGAAGAAAAGTTCGATTCCCGGCTGCGCGGCGGACGCTGCGCCACTCAACTGCGACACGGATTCGAACGTGGGACCTAGCACTTTTTGTTCTCATTTCTACCACTATTTTTTTCGTAATAATTCTTAGATCACTGACATCAAAGGGAAAACAACAGCATGAGGATATGTTCATAGGATCATTTTTTTCTCTCTCCTTGTGTGTGTGTGTGTGTGACCTGTCCATCAGCCAACACCGCCGGAAGGACACAGGGACCACCACTTCACAACCCGTGGCGCAGAGAACACACGCATTGCCCTACTTGTAGACTTCCCCAGGGGACGTCCACGCCTTAGGGATATCACCAAAAAGAGATCCATTAGATGAACCTCGGGGGAAGCGTCTACTCTCCCCATAACACATGAGCGGGCGGAGCAGGTGTTCCTCAGGTGTAGCGGGCAAAGAGAACGTGTTGGCGCGAGCTTTATCCTACCAGCAACCGACTCTGTAAGCCTCTTTTTATCTCCTTTTTTTCTTTCTTTTTTTTCAAGTCTGTTCGTTCATTGGTCCGCGTCGAGCTGCGTGTCGGGCCATCAGCTAATCCAGTTCCACTACGTAAAAGTCTCTTACAACGCTGCACCTGTTAGTGGACGTGTTATATATAGCAGGACTTCCTCCCTCCCCCCTTCACTCTCTCACTCACTCCCTCGGGCTGAATTTTTGTCGCCACTCGTGAAGCTGTGAGAGAGTGGAATCGTTTATTAACTCTGCTTTATTTTCACCAGCGTGCCTTGTCCTCGTCTTTCCTTTCTTTCTTTGCCCTTCCGACCTTCATACAGGGCTAGATTTTTACTTCATCCTTCCTCTTCTGCCATTTTTGCTTTACCACGCCGCTACTCTTACCCATTTTCTCTCTTTCTCATTATCCGTTTTCTTTCTCAAATGTTTTACTCTCCTATTTTACAGATTTCAAGGCTTTTATCACACTAACTAGCCCCTCCCCCGCCTAACCCCTTCTTTCCCTTTCTCAATCCTACCTTTATGCTGGCGACTTTTCTTTTTACCATTCTGCATCGCCCTTTACCCTTCCCTTTCCCATCATAATACTAAATGCCCTCCCCTTTCTTTATTATCCCTTAGAATATTTACCCTGGCACCCATCCTTTTATTATCCTTTGTTTTCCCATTTGCCTATCCTTTCCTTTCATCCTCGTACAGTTATCGTGCCGTCCCTTCCTTCCTTCCCATCACCTCACTTTTGTACTGCCGTCCCTTCCTTCCTTCCCATCACCTCACTTCTGTACTGCCGTCCCTTCCTTCCTTCCCATCACCTCACTTTTGTACTGCCGTCCCTTCCTTCCTTCCCATCACTCACCTTTGTACTGGCGGCCCTTCTTCTTGAACAGCACGATCACCACCACCACCACCACCAGGAACACGATGCCCCCGATGATGGCCACCAGGGTCGTCACCAGCGGCAAGCTTTCTGTCAGGGCCACAAAGAGGGTTAGGTTAGAGGTAAACAAGTCCCCCTCCAGCCCCCGCAACAGAGAATAGAATATAATGGAGAATAGGGTTGAGAGTGCACAGGGAAGAGTTTAACGATTGAATTCAGTTAGGTTAGTTGTAAACAAGTCCCCCTTCAGCCCCCGCAAAAGAAAATGGGACATGATAGAAAATGGGATGAAAATGCGTGCACGAGAGAGGTTAATTAAAGGTTTCAAAAAAAGGCGGAAAGCGTAAACAAAGTAAAACAAACAACTTCTGATTTCCACAAACTTAAAATAGGAAATGATAAGCAGGACCTTTTTCACTAAAAGTATCATTAGATTATCTTTATTCTTTTATATTGTAGATTTGAGATTTTTGAGATTTTAATTTTTTTAGATATTTCTGAGATTTTTAGATTATATTTTTTTCTTAGATTGTCAAGTTTGATATATAAATAAAACCCCTTGAAATTAGGTTAAAAAGGAATGAGTAACTTGGACGTAAAGGAGGAAAAGTGTGTTCGAGTCACAAGAATCAGGCCAAAAATATCGCTAAAGAGTGTCCTGTCCGCCACCGCCGAGTCATTGGAAAATTGTTAGCTCGCTAACTTCTCGCGCAGTAGCCGGAAATTCGTTTACTGCTTAATAGGGTGGCGGAGAATGGCGCTAACTTCACCGTGCCCAGAGAAAAACGAATAAGGGTGTCCTACAGAGAGTTATTACTACTACTACTACTACTACTATTACTACTACAATCAATAATACCATAGCAACTACTATTACTACTACCATTCCTCCTCCTCCTCCTACTACTACTGCTACTACTTCTACCATTCCTTCTACTTATATACGCAGAGTACACACCAACCTCTGAAGGCAATTTTAATAGCCAGCTCCTTGTCCATATAGCAGACTGAGAGTGAGAGAGAGGGAGGAAAAAGTGAGAGGTGTGTTTGACTCCGTGTGTGTGTGTGTGTGTGTGTGTGTGTGTGTGTGTGTGTGTGTGTGTGTGTGTGTGTGTGTGTGTGTGTACTTGATTCAGAGTTTCATTACTTAAAAAGGAACTAATCTTTTCATACTAAACAAACTAACTCCATAATTCATACTGCAAGAGAGAGAGAGAGAGAGAGAGAGAGAGAGAGAGAGAGAGAGAGAGAGAGAGAGAGACAGACAGACAGACAGACAGAGAGATTGAAGGGGAAAAAATCAATTCTCATTCATTGCTGTCATAACCATTTATCAAGGTTGTGTTTCTTCACCCCTTTCATCCTCGGCTGTCACTCCCCACTCTTCCTTTCTTTCAACCTCCCTCTCATCTACCGCCCTTCGTTATTCACATTGTTCCTGCCCTTCAATCTTCTTCTATCATGCTATCCAGTCATTCCCTTTTAATTCACCCTTACCTAATTCGCTCCTCACTCACTCACACTCACTCACTCACGCACTCACGCACTCACTCACTGCTTTCTTTATCCTGCTTCTCCTTTTCTATTATGTACCTCCTTCCACATTGTTATTTTTTTTTGCCTTATCCACTCATTCACTCACTCAGTTTACCCTTTCCTCCTCTTCCTTTTTTTTGCTCTTCCCTTCATATCACAAACTCACTCACTCACTTTATTACTCTGCCTCTCACTCACTCACTCTGCCTCTCACTCACTCACTCACTCACTCTATCACTCTGCCTCACACTCACTCACTCACTCTATCACTCTGCCTCTCACTCACTCACTCTGCCTCTCACTCACTCACTCACTCTATCACTCTGCCTCTCACTCACTCACTCACTCTATCACTCTGCCTCTCACTCCCTAACTCACTCCATCACTCTGCCTCTCACTCACTCACTCGCCTTATCACTCTGCCCCTCACTCACTAACTCACTCTATCACTCTACCTCTCACTCACTCACTCACTTTATCACTCTGCCAGTCACTCACTAACTCACTCTATCACTCTGCCTCTCACTCACTAACTCACTCTATCACTCTGCCTCTCACTCACTAACTCACTCTATCACTCTGCCTCTCACTCACTCACTCACTCACTCACTCATTCACTCATTCACTCTCACTGCTTTATATACCCTCTTCCTCCCCTTTCATTCTCTCCCTCCTCATTCATTCTTACATTTTCCTCTTTCACTCATTCACTCAGTTTATCCCTTCCTCCTCCTCTTCCCTTCATTTCCTCCTATCTACCCTTTCCCCTCCATCATCCCTTCTTTAATCGGAAGCTCTTAATCGTTCTCTATTGCCTCTTATTGTTCTGCATTTATTTATCCAACCCTCCTATACCCTTCCCTCTTTTACTTATTCATATGCCGTGTTCCTATTATTCTTTGTATGATTTCCCTCTCGTCCTCATCCTCCTCCTCATCCTCATCCTCATCCTCCGTACCCTAACCATGTGAAG
>NW_026112035.1:130000-175000 GCF_024679095.1 Eriocheir sinensis | reverse complement strand
TGGGGGTGGGGAGGCTACAGCAAAGAGAGAATTATAGGACCACCTGTGTTTAGGGGAAGCGTAGGCGAGTGGAGGGAGGGGGAGTGTCACAGCTCAATGGAAAGGAGTGAATGGGTTAAAAATGAGGGAGGAAGGGGACGTGGAGTACAGCATGTGTGTGTGTGTGTGTGTGTGTGTGTGTGTGTGTGTGTGTGTGTGTGTTGTAAGGTTATCATGGAGACGCTATTGACTGTGGTGGCAGAACATGACTAATGGACAAGAATACGTGTGTGTGTGTGTGTGTGTGTGTGTGTGTGTGCGTGTGTGCGTGTGTGTGTGTGTGTGTGTGTGTGTGTGTGTGTGTGTGTGCGTGCGTGCGTTTGTGTGTGTGCAGCGACCTGGTATTGGCTGTAGGTAACGGCCAATGGCAACACTCCCGTGGGTTTCAGTCTCCCACGGCAACCTGAGAGAGAGAGAGAGAGAGAGAGAGAGAGAGAGAGAGAGAGAGAGAAGAGCTGGGACATAACAGACAGAAGGAATTAAATGCAGCAGACAGACAGGCAATTAGACAGAGGTTGATAGATGTACAAACAGACAGACAGAAAAAAAAACAAGACATGAAGATACGTAGCTACATACACATTCATATACATACATACATACACACATACACTGACGGAAATGGAGGAAACAGACAGACTCACACAACATTAAAACAGACACACTAACGACACAAAACAGACTCAAATATAGACACAGACAAAAACAAAAACAAACAACGAAAGAATGAAATAAACAAGCCACAAACAAACTCACAAACAGGCGGACGGACAGCAAGACAGACGCAGGTGGACAAACAGACCGAGACAAAAACACAACAAACAACAACACACACAGGGAAAGAAAGTTAAGACGAGACGCGAAACTGACAAAGACGAGAACACGAGACGACAGACGGACGGAGGAATCAGACGCCGGTGTTTCTGAGGCGAGACTCGGCAGCTGAAACGAGATTGAAAATAACGAGGGGAAGGAAAAATAGATAAACAGAAGAAGCGAGAAGAGGCGAGTTGGAAATAATGAAGAGAAGGAAAAATAGAAAGCAGAAGAAGCGAGAAGAGGCGAGTTGGAAATAATGAAGAGAAGGAAAAATAGAAAGCAGAAGAAGAGAGAAGAGGCGAGTTGGAAATAATGAAGAGAAACGGGAAATAGAAAAGCAGAAGAAGAGAGAAGAGGCGGGTTGGAAATAATGAAAGAAAGGGGAATAAAAAGAAGTGAAAAGGGAAGGTCTAAGAAGAGGTGGAAATAATGAAAGAAAGGGAAATAAAAGTGAAAAGGGAAGGTCTAAGAAGAGGTGGAAATAATGAAATGAAAGAAAGGGGAGTAAGAAGAAGTGAAAAGGGAAGGTCTAAGAAGAGGTGGAAATAATGAAAGAAAGGAAAAATAAAAGTGAAAAGAGAAGGTCTAAGAAGAGGTGGAAATAATGAAAGAAAGGGAAAATAAAAGTGAAAAGGGAACTTGAGATGAGGTGGAAAAAAATAGAAAAAGGAGAAATAGGTGAGCGGAGGAAGGGGAGCCGGACAGGTAAAGAGCGGACAAGTAAGAGCGCCCCCGTTAGTACCTGGCTCGCGGGATCACCTCCACCCAATCAACGACAGGCGACTTTTTTCCTTTTCTCTTTTTTTCCCTTTTTTCTAATGGTCCGTTTACGTGTATACTAAATAGCTAATGGCCCGTCAAATGTGGGCCAGATATCATGTCACCAATCGGATCATTTTTGTACGCCTCATTTTTTTTCCTCTTTTAACTGGAGACCTAAAGAAAAAAGTTGTCAAATGTCGCTCAAAAGGGATTATCGATGAATGGAATTTTGAAGAGGAGTTGTT
The DNA here is from genome assembly GCF_024679095.1 of Eriocheir sinensis. Taxonomy (NCBI): domain Eukaryota; kingdom Metazoa; phylum Arthropoda; class Malacostraca; order Decapoda; family Varunidae; genus Eriocheir; species Eriocheir sinensis. The sequence continues at coordinate 173,135 of NW_026112035.1, read as the reverse complement.
TTACCTTACTTTTTGTGAAGAGTAATTGGATGAACTGACAAGAGAAAAGGTTTTGCTGATAATGTGTAAGATAACGTAAAAGGAAGAGGAAAAAGTAATATAGAGAAGATAGAGGAGAAAGTTAGTTAGGAGAGAGGGAGTGGAGGAAGACTGGAAAAGGGAGAGAAAAGAAAGGAAAAAAAGGTAGGGAGAGAGAAATAGTATAATGAGGAGAGGGAGTAGAGGAGAGATGAAAGGTTGGGGAGGAAGGATGGAGGAAAGAGGAAGGGAGAGAAGAGGAAGGAAAAAAAGGTAGAGAGAGAGAAATAGTACAATGAAGAAGGAGGGAGGGTTAGAGGAGAGACGAAAGGAAAACGAGAAAGGGAGTGAAGGAACGAGGAAAAAGGAAGGAAGAAAAAGAGAGGAGAGATGAAAGAATGATATATACGACAGGGAAAACATGCCAATAATACTAATTAAAACCAAACCATCCGTCTAGTTTTGTTCATTAATTCCCGGAACTATTCTACGCAAGGCAAAGGAAGAGGAAGCGTTCGATGGATTAAACTCTTCTCCTCCGGTCAGTCCTGCAGTTCCTTTGGTCAATGTTCCTTAATAGCGTTTCATGTCAGGGGTCAGGTGGGGTCAGCGTCATGTTAAGTCGCAGCCGCCGGGGTCATGCTGAGGGCAGGCGTACGTGAGCGGGAAGCCACCGAGGTAATCATTAGTAGCGGGATTTTTTTTTTTTTTTTTTTTTTTTTCAGCGGGTTTTTTTTTTTTTTTTTTTTTTTTTCCTGGGGTGCCTCCTTAACTGTAAAAAAAAGTTAATCTATCCTTAATGTACAGTTGGCTCATGAAATATTGTCATCTTTGTGAACATTATAAAAGAAAATGAGCAAAAGCTAAAGAAAACGATAACTGACAACGACTAAAAAAAAACGCTCATCCCACGTCTCTAACACAACCTTATTAATTGATCTCATTTCCCGGGTGGCTGCAAAAAGTGACATAGTGTGGGGGAAGATGATGATGATGGTGTTAATGATGATGATGATGATGAGGAGGAGGAGGAGGAGGAGGAGGGGAATAGGCTTGCCACTTGCTTTACATTAGTGTGGGTGGAAGATGATGATGATAATGATGACGATGATGAATGGAACAGGTTTGGCAAAAAAGAGAATCAGAATCAGAGAATCAGGTTAGACTGCACCACCTGATGTACATTACTGAGGTGGATGACGGTAAAGATAATGATGATAATGAAAGAAAGGGAAATAAAAGTGAAAAGGGAACTTGAAATGCCGTGGAAAAAAATTGAAAAAGGAGAAATAAGTGAGGGGAGGAAGGGGAGCCGGGCAGGTAAAGCGTGGACAGATAAGAGTTTGTTTGACATATAAGAGACTGTATTCGGTATTATCAAACGCTTCCGCCTCCCACATCAATTATTTCCAAAGGCCAGAAAAGAGGTCAACCGGGTTCTCATGGGCGTTTAAGGTTCATGGTGCAGAAGAAAGGTCAAACTACCACCAGAATCATAAAACTACCCCTGGAAATGCCCACAACGCCTACGAAATCCTTGTCAAATATGTTTTCTTTGGCGCCGACATGTTTAAAAATATGACCCAATACCTTGACCCCGCGCCGTGCCAGGTCAGGTCAGGCACTCACCTCAGGAAAGCCCGTAACGGCGGCGCGGCAATGGTAGGTGCCCACCGTCTCCGGGTTCACGGCCAAGGTCAGCTTCGAGCCCAAGTTGATGACCTGTGGACGAGGGGAAGGAAAGGAGGTCAAAGGGGGGGCGGGGGAAGGGGCGGACAGGTGTGTGTTCCCTCATGTGTTTGTTTACTCGTGTTTGTTTGCTTGTTTGATTTTCTGCTGTTCTGCCCTTCCTCTTGTGTGTGTTTGTGTGTGTCTCTCCTTCTCTCTCCCTTGCTCTCGTGTTTTTCTTCTTCCTCTCTTTCCTCTAGTGTTGGCTTTTCTCCATCAATTCCCCTCCTCTTTCTTCCCCTCTTCTCTCTCTACCTCAGTCTATCTATCTCTCTGTATTTATCTATCGTGCTTTTTCTCCCTCTCTCTCCCTTGTCTTTGCTTTTCTCCATCACCCTCTCTCCACTTTCTTCTCTTGTATTTCTCTATCTATCTATCTGTATCTGTCTGTTTCTCTTTCTGACCTCCATTTTTTTCTTTCTCCTTTCCTTCTCATTTCATGCTCCAACTTTCCCTTCTCTTCATCTCAACGCCTTTTTATTCCTTCCACATCCTTGCTCTATTCACCATTCATCCCTGTCATCCTTTTTTTACCTTCTCTGTTCTTCCTCTTTCTATTCTCTCTCTCTCTTTGTTTCTCTCCTCCTCATTTCCATCTCTTTTATCCGACTTATTCTCCCCTCTCTTGACTTCCATCCATTCATCCCTCCTGTCCTCCTTCGCTGTCTTCTTCTACCTTTCCTCCCCTTCAGACTTTCATCATTATTTATCTCATTCCCTCCATTCTTTAATCACTTTTCTCTTCATCTATTCGTTCCTTGCTTCACTTCTCCCTTCTCACATTTTCCTCTCATTAGTTCCTCCATTCATTCCATTTCCTCCATTTTCAATTTTCTCCTCCCTCTTCCCTTGCCCACCTCTTTTTCCCTCCCCACTTCTTCCTTCCTCTCCCCTTCATCTTCCCTCTGCTCCTCTTCACTTTTTCCTTCCTCTTCTTCCTCTTCCTCTTTGCTCCGCCTTTCCTCCCCTCCTTTCCTTGTGTTCCTTCAACCTTCATGTCATACTTTCTTTTTTCACTCTTCCTGCCTCTGCCTCTTCTTCCTCCATCCTCCTCCCCCTTTTTTCACCCCTTTCTCCATCATCTTCCCTGTATACTACCTTTCTCTTCCTACCGCTCTCCCTTTCTCTTCCTTTCCTCCTTTTCACCTTGTTCTCCAGCCTCCAGTCTCTCTCCCTTCCTCTTCCTTCCATCTTTTCTCCTTCCCTCCCTCTCCTTGTTTCCCTCCCACCCCCTATGCTACCAACCTCACCCCTCCTCTTCTTCCCCTCATCTTGTATTCCTCCATCCTCCTTGTACTGCTTATCTCTCCCTTCCTCTTCCTTCCATCCTTTCTCCTTCTCTCCCTCTCCTTGTTTCCCCCCCACCTCCCAATACTCTCAACCTCACCTCTCCTCTTCCTCAATTATGTTTTCCTCCATCCTCCCTGTACTGCTTATCTTTCCCTTCCTCTTCCCTCCTCCATTCCCCTTCTTCTCACTTTGTTTCCCTCCCATTTCCCTATACTACCAATCTCACCCCTCCTCTTCTTCCCCTCATCATGTATTCCTCCATCCTTCCTGTACTGCCTATCTCTCCCTTCCTCTTCCCTCCATCCCTCCTCCCCTCCTCACCTTGTTCTCCCTCTCGTGCAGCCACACAATCTCGGGCGGCGGGTTCCCATCCACGTTGCAGGTCAGCGTCACACTCTTCCCCTCGTCCTCGTCCTTATCCTGCGGCTCGGACTTGAAGCGGGGCGCGTCTGGGGGAACCAAAGAACAGATGGTGACTTGGGGAGGCTGGGGGCGTTGGGGAAGGGAGATGACACAGGGGAATGAGGGACGGATGGGGAATTCAGCGTTGCCAGATTGTCGTACTCAACCTCTTATATTTACCAACTATGCTCTGAGTACGATAATCTGGCAACGGTGATGGGGATGGATAGGGGGAAAGAAGGATACAGGAGAGGGGAAGATGGGATGGAACAATGGGTGAAAGATGGATAGTAGAAAGGGGATAAGGATGTACATAGAGGGATAAAAGGGGAGTGAATAGAAGAGTGAAAGAGTTGATAAAATGGGAAGCTGGGGATGAATAGGGAAGTGAAAGAAAGGTGATTGGAAGGGGAAAATAAATGTGGATAGAAAGGTAAAGAGAGGGATGGTCAGAAGGGGATGATGGATGAAAGAGGAACTAATAGAAGGGAAAGATAGGAGGTGAGAAAAGGATGGTAAGAAGAGGGAGATAGATGTGGATAAAAGCGAAAGAGGGATGCATAGAAAGGAAAAATGGAGGTGGATAGAAGGATGAAGAGAGGGACGAACTAGGAGTGGATAGAAAGGGGCGAGACGGAGTCAAAATATGAATAGATAGAAATGGAGATAGAGACACGAGGGACGAATTATTTGAAGTGGATAGAAGAGTCAAATAGAGTCGGACAGAGAGAGCTGAGAGGCGTTGGTTGAAGGGGAGAGGGGAGTGAGGGAGCGAAATGCGGACTGATATTGGCAGCTGCTATTTTGATGGGAAGGGAGAATGGGAGCACGAGGAGGGGAGACTTGTGTGACTGCGGAGGAGGAGGAGGAGGAGGAAGGGGAAGCGTTAACGGAATGGGAAGGGGCGAGTATAACGTGAAGGGTCCTGTAATGGGAGGGAAGGGGCAGGAGAGGGAAGAGTACTGTCTGAAGGAAGGGGGAAGGGGGAAAGGGAATTCGTTAAACGTTATGGGAAGGGGCGAGTATAACGTGTAGAGCCCTGTGATGGGAAGGAAGGGGAAGGAGAGGGAAGAGTACTACCTGAAGGAAGGGGAAGAATGGGAAGAAGAGAGGAAGGGGGAAAGAGGGAAGGGAAGGTGTTAAACGTTATGGGAAGGGGCGAGTATAACATGAAGAGCCCTGTGATGGGAGGGAAGGGGCAGGAGAGGGAAGAGAACTGCCATGAGGAAAGGGAGAGGAAGGGGGAAAGGGGGAAGGGAAGGCGTTAAACGTTATAGGAAAGCATGAGGATAGCGTGAAGGGGTCCTGTGAGGGGAGATAGAGGAAGGGGTGGGAAGAGAACTGTCGAGAGGAGTTAATGGGCTATTGAAGGGCTCTAACTTGTTTCATTGCTCGTACTGGAAGGGAAGGAAAGAAAGAGTAAAGAGAGGTGATGTAAGGAAGGGAATGGGGAATGGAGGTGATGGTCATGTCGTGAAGAAGAAGAGGACGATAAAGAAGGGATCGTGTGTTTCAGAGGCAGAAGGGGAAGAAGGAAAAGGGGAAAGTAAGGAAGGAAATGGCCAACGAAGGTGATGGTCATATCGTGAAGGAGAAGAGGGAAGGTGAAGAAGAGGAAAATAAAGAAGGGATCGTGTGTTTCAGAGGCAGAAGGGGAAGAAGGAAAAGGGGAAAGTAAGGAAGGGAATGGGCAACGAAGGTGATGGTCATATCGTGAAGGAGAAGAGGGAAGGTGAAGAAGAGGAAAATAAAGAAGGGATCGTGTGTTTCAGAGGCAGAAGGGGAAGAAGGAAAAGGGGAAAGTAAGGAAGGGAATGGGCAACGAAGGTGATGGTCATATCGTGAAGGAGAAGAGGGAAGGTGAAGAAGAGGAAGATAAAGAAGGGATCGCGTGTTACAGAGGTAGAAAAGGAGGAGGAAAGAGCGGAAAGTAAGGAAGGGAATGGGCAATGGAGGTGATGGTCATGTCGTGATGAAGAAGAGGGAAGGTGAAGGAGAGGAAGATAAAGAAGGGATCGTGTGTTACAGAGGTAGAAGAGGAGGAGGAAAGAGCGGAATAGGGAGAGGAAAAAGTAATGCTCGGAACGGAATGAGGAATTAAAACACGGGTCTGGTAATTATGGAAAGGGAAGGGAGAGGGAGGAGGAAAAGGGGAAGAGGATAGGGAAAGTAGAGAGGAAAACAGGAAGGTGGAATTGCTGTTAGGTCTTGTGAGGATGGAATGGGAAGAAGGGAAAGGAGGAAAAGGAGAAAGGAAAGAGAAATAAAAAGGGAATGGAGGTGAAAGGGGAGGAGAAAGGTACATCCATAATTAACCCCTCCCACACACCCTTCCATAATCACCTATGTCACACAACAAAAAATATAATCAATCAATAGTCAACCATTCAATCCGCCAGTCCGTTTATCAGGTGCATTATACTGAAGCCTTTTTGTATATATTTTGTTTAACCTTTGCTCTACCCCTTCTGATCTTACAGCAACAAATAAATAGATAAATAAAGCAAAGTTAGGATCATACGCTATAGCTGCACTAGGCCCCGATGCGGATAAATAAAGATAGATAGATAAATAAAGATAGATAGATAAATAGACAAATACTACACCCACTTTGAAGGCTGAGGGTGTGTTCCGCAGATGAATAGATAGAAAGATATTACTCACACTGGACGCTGAGGGTGTGCTCCGCCTTCTGCGTCCCGATATCATTGGACACCACGCACGCCACCTTCGCGCCGTTGGAAGAGCGCTGGATGTGCGGCATGAGGTAGTGTTCGGTGTGATCGCCCACCACCGACACGCCATCCAGCTCCCACCGGTACCGCAGCGTCGAGGGGTTGGCCTCCGCCTTGCATGAAAACATCACCTGCCGACACGTTAATTAAAAGTTGATGATGAGCTGAAACAGGTGAAATTAAGGTCTGTGGAGTGGCATAATGATGAAGTTGATTAAAGGTAAGGAAAAGTTGCCCATAGCTGCGCCGTAAGTACCCTAGATGAACTTGAATAGAAGACAATTAAAAATACCTGTACTTAACACGTGAACATTACCTGCCGACACGTTAATTAAAAGCTGATGGTGAGGTGAACCAGGTGCAATTAATGGCTGTAGAGTGGGATAATGATGAAGTTGATAAAAGGAAAGGTAAAGTTGGTGGCATACGCTGCGCCCTAACTGCCCTACGTGAAATTGAGTAGAAGACTGTTAAAGGTACCTGCACTTAACACGTGAACATTACCTGCCGACACGTTAATTAAAAGCTGATGATGAGGTGAAGCAGGTGCAATTAAGGGCTGTGGAGTGCGATAATGATGAACTTAATGAAGGGTAAAAAGTAGGTACCTGCAACACCTACGTCAACATTACCTGTGGACATGTTAATTAAGCTGATGATGAGGTGGAAGTAAAGGTAAAGGTGGGGCTAACGCTATGGCTGCGCGTGAGGGGAAGCAGGTGAAAATAAGCTGTGAAGTAATATATTAATTGGCTTTTAACGAAGGGAGCAAAAGGGACCTGCAACTCACTCGAACATTACCAGTGGACGTGTTAATTAGGGTCACTATGAGGTGAAGGAGGTGAAATTAAGATCTGTAGAGTGAGATAATGATGAACTTAGCGAAGATAATTAAAAATACCTCCAATTCCTACGTGAACATTACCTGTGGACGTGCTAATTAAGGTGATAATGAGGAGAACCAGGTGAAAGTAATGTCTATTGAGTAAGATAAAGGTGAACCTAAAGACGACAGTTAATATGTATACCTGCACCTAACACGTGAACATCAACTATATACGTGTTAATTAAGGTGGCTGATTAGGTGAAACGGGTGAAATTAATGTCTATTGAGTAAGATAAAGATGAACCTAAAGACGACAGTTAAGAGGTATACCTGCACCTAACACGTGAACATCAACTATGGACGTGTTAATTAAGGTGGCTGATTAGGTGAGACAGGTGAAACCAAGGTCTGGAGCAGCATTTCCCAACCTGGGGGAAATTTCACCCTGGGGGGAAATTTCAGGATTCCAGGGGGGAAATTTAACGTGAGGGAAACATAAATTACTGGCAATTAGTCGACTGAAAAAAGATCTGGTAGAATGCAGAATTGACTTTTCTTCAAGTATATAGAAACAAAAATCAACATTTCTGCTACGAAAGATAGAGTTGAGGAATACATTAAAGAGAGGGTCAAAGAGGGATCTGAGAAATGTGTGTTTGGAGAGAGAAAACTGGAGACCCTTCTGTCCTGGCCGGCCCCTGGGAGGGAGGTCCCAGTGGGGCGTCAGGGCTAGTGATTGATTGATTTGTGTTATTAAGCAAGTAAATTTTGTGTTTGGCTTCTATTTGTTTATTGTGTTATTTGTGTTAAGAAAGAAAATATCGAGCTTTGGCTATTTTTTTCCCTTGTCCACACGAAGGGCGGAATCCGGATGGTTGAACTGATTGAAGGGGGAAACGACAGAAAAAAAGGTCGGGAACCACCGGTCTGGAGAGTGAATTGGCGGTGAATAAGAAACAAATCAGGCGAAAAATTATTAACGTCCTTAGTGAAATAATGAGCGTAGCGAAGCCAACTGTACTGCATAGCTATGGTTCACGTAAACACCACCTGCGGACACGATTAATGAAGGCGATGATAAGGTGAAGGAGGCGAAATCAAGGTTTATGGAGTGAAATAAAAAAAAAAGATAAAATAAACGGAGGTGAGCAAACGTACCGCACACGTGAAAAAGATTAATACAGGTGATTGTTAAAATAGGCGAAATCAATAAAAAAAAATAATGCATACGGAGGTGAATGAACTTGAACCGCACACGTGAAAAAGATTAATACAGGTGATTGTTAAAATAGGCGAAATCAATAAAAAGAATAATGCATACGGAGGTGAATGAACTTGTACCGCACACGTGAAAAAAAAATTAATATAGGTGGTTGTTAAAATAGGCGAAATAAATAGAAAATAATAATAATGCGTCCGGAGGTGAATAAACTTCTACCGCACACGTGAAAAAAGCTTAATATAGGTGATTATGTTAAAATAGGTGAAATCAATAAAATAAAATGCGAGCGGAGGCGAATGAACACTGTGAAAAGGTCAATAAAGGTGATGATAATGAAGAAGTAGGTGAAATCAAGGTGTATGAAGTTAAATAAAATATGAACGATCTCTCTTCTTTTTTCTCTCTCCTTCTTCTTCTTCCCTTGCTTTTACCTCTCCCAGTATTTCTCCCTCTTTCTCTTTCATTCCCTCCCTCCTCACAACATTCCCTATCTATCATCTCCCTCATTCTCTTTCATCCCCTCTTTCTTTCTCTCTTTCATTCCCTCCCTCCTCTCCCTCTTTCTCCATCTTCTTTCCTCTCCTCTATCTCCCTCTTTCACTCCCTCCCTCCTCTCCCTCTTTCTCCATCTTCTTTCCTCTCCTCTATCTCCCTCTTTCACTTCCTCCCTCCTCTCCCTCTTTCTCCATCTTCTTTCCTCTCCTCTATCTCCCTCTTTCATTCCCTCCCTCCTCTCCCTCTTTCCCCATCTTCTTTCCTCTCCTCTATCTCTCTCTTTCATTCATTCCCTCCATTCCTCTTTCCCCATCTTCTTTCCTCTCCTCTATCTCTCTCTTTCATTCATTCCCTCCATTCCTCTTTCCCCATCTTCTTTCCTCTCCTCTATCTCCCTCTTTCATTCCCTCCCTCCTCTCCCTCTTTCCCCATCTTCTTTCCTCTCCTCTATCTCTCTCTTTCATTCCCTCCCTCCTCTCCCTCTTTTCCCATCTTCTTTCCTCTTCTCTATCTCCCTCTTTCATTCCTTCCCTCCATTCCTCTTTCCCCATCTTCTTTCCTCTTTCTATCTCTCTTTCATTCCCTCCCTCCATTTCTCTTTCCCCATCTTCTTTCCTTTCCTCTATCTCCCTCTTTCATTCCCTCCCCTCTTCATCCTGCCTTATCCCTCCTCCCCCCTTCCCCTCCCCCCTGTCATACCTCTGAGCCAGGTGTACTCAGGAGGTAAATAAACTCTCTTGTACCCCACACATGAAAAGGTTAATATCGGTGATTATGTTTAAATAGTTGAAATCCAGATACGAGTAATAAAGATATACTCAACGAAGAAGGTTAACGTCCCTGGGCGGCGCACGTGATCGCCACCTGCGCAGTTAATTAAGAGGACGGAAAGGTGTGTCAGGTGTAATTCAAGGTCTATAAATGGAGATGATGATGAATTTGAAAACGAAAACAGCGAATTAGTGACTTTGGAGATGACGAACCAATGCGCACGAGGAATACTAGAATGTTACCGGTATAGCGATAAAAAATATGGTATGAAAAGAACGACACAGATGAAATAAAAGTATAAAACGAAACCAAAAAAGCTGGGAGGCACTAAGTATATAAAAAAAGAAATTGGGAAAAGATATAGTGAGTTTAATATACTAATGAAGACAGTGAAACAGATTAAAAAAAAAAGGCTTGGGATTTGACGGTCAATCAGAAAACGAAACTCGAGAATTGGTGAAGCAACACATCCGGAAGACAAGTGTTACCAATTCCACCGTAACACTTAACACCTGCACCACCACCACCACCACAACTAACAGCACAACAACCATCACTACCATACTACCATCACCATTATCCCACCACCACCACCACCACCACAACTAACAGCACAACAACCATCACTACCATACTACCATCACCATTATCCCACCACCACCACCACCACCACAACTAACAGCACAACAACCATCACTACCATACTACCATCACCATTATCCCATCACCACCACCACCACCACAACTAACAGCACACAACAACCATCAATACCATATATCACCATCACCATTATCCCATCACCACCACCACCACCACAACTAACACCACAACAACTATCACTACCATACTACCATCACCATTATCCCATCACCACCACCACCACCACAACTAACAGCACAACAACCATCACTACCATACTACCATCACCATTATCCCACCACCATCACCACCACCACCACCACAACTAACAGCACAACAACCATCACTACCATACTACCATCACCATTATCCCATCACCATCACCACCACCACCACCACAACTAACAGCACAACAACCATCACTACCATACTACCATCACCATTATCCCATCACCACCACCACCACCACCACAACTAACAGCACAACAACCATCACTACCATACTACCATCACCATTATCCCATCACCACCACCACCACCACCACAACTAACAGCACAACACCATCACTACCATACTACCATCACCATTATCCAACCACCACCACCACCACCACCATCACCCTCACTCACATCATCCTTCTCCTTAATCTTGGCGGAGTCCACGGAGACGGAGACCTGCGGTGGGTACTTGACGGCCATGACCACGCTGCGCACGATGGGCTGCTCGAGGGCCTTGTGGCTGACGCGGCAGGAGATGTTGGCCTCGTGGTGCTTCCTCTCCGGCGTGAGGTCGAGGCGGCTCTTGACGGCCACGAGGATGCTGCTGCCCTGCGTCGTCTTGGTGGTGTTGACTTTCGCCCCCGCCACGCCCTCTTTCCCGTTCATGAACCATTTGATCTGTTGGGGAGTGAGAGAGAGGAGGGTTTTTTAGAGGTGGTGGTTATAGGGATGTGAGAAGAGTTAGTAAGAGGTAGTAGTAGAGTTAGTGTAGAAGAGAAGGAGGAAAAGGAAGTAAAAAAAGGAAGAAAAATCTCCCATTTTGTATTTCCTGTTGATCTCTCTTCTTTTCTCTCTCCTTCCCCTCTCCCTATCTTTCTCCCTCTTTCTCTTTCATTCCCTCCCTCCCCACAACATTCCCTATATTCCTCCCTCATTCTCTTTCATCCCCCCTTTCTTCCTCTCTCCCTATCCTCCCTCTCTATCTCTCTTTCATTCCCTCCCTCCATTCATCTCTCCCCATTTTCTTTTCTCTCCTCTATCTCCCTCTTTCATTCCCTCCATTCCATCTTCCCGCCCTATCCCTCCTCCCCCTTCCCCCTCCTCCCGTCATACCTCTGAGGCAGGTGTACTCAGGCCGGCCTCACAGGTGATGCGGACAGGTGAGCCGGCCGTGGCCTCCATTGGGGAAGACGTGTCCAGGTACACCTGTGGACGCACACCTGAGTTAGCGGAGTGGTGATTACAGGTGATTAGGGTCAGGGTCAGGGGGTGTAGTAGTCAGCGTGTGGCCAGGTGAGTCTCGTGCCGCTGATTAAGTGTTTAGCGTGTACAGGTGAGATAGGCAATGTGTGTTGTGTTGGTGAGGTGTTTGTTGGGCTCGTAAGGTGTTTGTTTTCCTCCTTCGGTGCATTGTTGTTGGTGTTGTTGTTGTTGGTGGTGGTGGTGGTGGTGTCGTTGTACAAGTGCAAGATCACGTATCAAAGTATTGTCCTCTAACAGTCTAACCTATATCGTGTGTGTGTGTGTGTGTGTGTGTGTGTGTGTGTGTGTGTGAGAGAGAGAGAGAGAGAGAGAGAGAGAGTGTGTGTGTTTGTGTGTGTTTGAATTTGGCCGTCTGTATCTCCATCTGTATAAAACTCAACATCTGAAGAAACAAACACAACATACGTACCTTACACACACACACACACACACACACACACACACACCTGGTCGGGGGAGTCAGTGGGGGGGAAGTGCACAGTGAGGGTGGCTGTGGCGCTCTTGAGGTGCCGCTCGCCCGCCGCCCCGCCCACCTGGCACTGGTACTGCCCGTCGTCCTCCACCAAGACGGGCTGGATGTGGAGGTTGTACACGCCTGGAGGAGGGGGAGGAAAACATGAACAAGAGGAAGAAAAGAAGAGGAAGAGGAGCAGGAGATAAAGGAAAGAGAAAAGGTGTTGAAGAAAAAGAAGATAAAGAAGAGGAGGAGGAGGAGAAAAAAGAAGACAAAGAAGAAGATAATGATAATAAAGATGAAGATGAACATGTAAAAGAAATTAAGAAGATGAAGAAAATGAAGAAGAAAAGGAGAAGAAGAAGATAAAGATGAAGAAGAAAAAGAGAAGAGGTGAAGAAAAACAAAGAAAAAAACAGTGGATATGGCGTTGATGAAGGAAATGAAGGAAAATGAAGAGGAAAAGAAAACAAGAATCAGTAGGAAAGAAAGAAAGAAAAATATAGGTTAAAAACGAGGAAAATTATGTTGTGTTAGTTTGGAGATAAAATGGACGAAGGAGTAATTAAAGTGTCAGAAGCAGAAGGAGAGAATTAAAGAGGTGGTGAAAATCCCGAGGAAATTAAGAAAAGAATGGAAAACGGAAGGGAAAAAAAGAGGAAAAGTAAGGAAAGACGAGAGTGTATCATTAGCGAAGGTATAAAAAGGAAAGAAAGGAGAAAAACAGGAAGAAAGTAAGGGAAAGGCGAGAGTATGTTATTAGTTATTTACTCGTGGTGTTAAGTTATTTGCGGTTGCCAAATAATATCTTCATGAATTGTTATCCACCCATTTTCCTCACTATTTCTTCTCCCTTCTTTTCCCTCTTCATACATTCCCTCACCATTTGTTTTTACGATCTCTTTTTATTTTTTTCCTGCACTGATCAACCTTCTCTTCCTCCCTCCTCTTTAATTTACCATCCATCCTTCCTTTCGTTCCTCCATCCTTCACTTCACTATTTTTACCCTCTTCCTTTTTCTCTCTCCGTCCCTTCTTCCTTCTTCCTTTACCTCCTCCATTCGAACACTTCCTTCCATCCTTTTCTTCCTCCATTCTTCACTTCTATTTTTTTACCCTCTTCCTTTTTTTTGTTTCCATCCCTTCTTCCTCCTCCCTCCATTTGACCATCTCCCCTTCTTTCACCTCCATTCTAACACATCCTCAGTACTATCCTTACCCTGTTCCTTTTTTTCTGTCCATCCCTTCCTTGTCCTTCCATTTTACCATCCCTCCTTCCATCACCAACCATCCCTCCTTTCATCCCCTCCTTATCCTTTTTCCTTCACGAACCATCGCTCCTTCCATCCCTTCTTCATCCTTCTTCCTTCACCAACCATCGTTCTCTCAATCACTTCCTCATCCTTCTTTAACCTCATCCATTCTAACACATCCTCCCTCTATATAATCATCCATCTTTCACTCTCCCCATTCCTCCACTCACCCGCCGCCTCATCCACATTCATACGGTAGCGGCTGAACCCCTGGAGGTCCGGGTCCGTGCCCAGGCCGAACCCATCCTTGGTCCACTGCACGGTCCCTCGCCGGTCCGCCACCTTGCACGGCAGCGTCACACTCTCGCCGTGCTTCACCGTCACGTTCTGCGGCTCCTCCACGAACCTCTGCTCCCCGCGCGCCAGGGACAGGAGCGCAGAGGCAAGGACGAGGTACAGGAGGAGGTTGATAGAGGCGCTTGGCCGTTTCCAGCGTGTTCGTGCGAGTTTACGGTTGAATTCGATGGTGCGGGAGGAAAACGGGTTCATGTTAGAGAGGACGGAAGGCTGCGGCGGTGACTTGTCCATGGTGGTGGTGCCTCACGTCATGCTGGAGGGTGACGAGGACACCTGCAAACAGAAATACAGCGTGAGAAAATGATAGCAGTGTGTGCAGTCATCAAGATAACACGCAGGAAGGTACATTAAAACGCCTTCAGTAATAAGATAAAATGTAACAATCATATAAATTATTTCAATATTGAATAAAACCGAAGAGCATGAGAACAAAAAAATAAAAATAAACACAATTAAATGATTTACAGTAAAACTCTTAGTGAAATCCGATGAAAGTTTCAGCAGTCGGTAATACATTAAAATATGACATGACAAGGTAACTGATAAGGTATTAAGAGTTAAGGTATACTCTTTATACGAACAGATAGAAGTGAATTCAAATAATACGAACAAAACTATGCAATCATATAAAGATAATACGAATAATACTCTATACAATCACATATGCAAATCCTATATGCAAATCCTCCTCATTACTGCAACTGATTAAAAAAAGATTCAGGATTGTTGTGTCTATATATATGACTTTCAGATTCTTTAAAAGGCAGGAATTTAAAGTGCAAAGTAATGAAGGTGATGTAACCGTGGTAATGAAGACAAACATTCCGGAGAGGCAGGGGAGGAAAGGGAGAGTGAAATAGAGGAAGGGGAGAGGAAGGAGGGAGGGGAGGGAAGGGTGAGAGGGAGAGGAAAAAGGGAGGGGAGGAAGAGAGAAAACATTACCACTTCCAATTTGAGACTGAAATAGTTCACATACCCCATAAAACATTCTCTCTCTCTCTCTCTCTCTCTCTCTCTCTCTCTCTCTCTCTCTCTCTCTCTCTCTCTCTAAAAGAGAGAGAGAGAGAGAGAGAGAGAGAGAGAGAGAGAGAGAGAGAGACGGGGAAGTGTCTGAGAGGGATAATTACTGGTTCTTCCGCTTTAAAGTTTAATGGGATAAAAAAATAAGTTTCTTAGAACCGGAAGTTGAGTAAAAGATGTACAGGAAGAAGTCAATTTTTTGTGCATTGTGTCGCGACTCTTTCTTTTTGTGTCTCTCTCTCTCTCTCTCTCTCTCTCTCTCTCTCTCTCTCTCTCTCTCTCTCTCTCTCTCTCTCAGAAGGGCAATATTTTCATCTATAGGGTTTTGATTAAGTGAAAATGGAGAAAAACAGTTGTAGTAGTAGTGGTGGTAGTAGTAGTAGTAGTAGTAGTAGTAGTAGTAGCTGTTGTTGCTTGAAATCTTGCAGCAGTAGTAACAGAAACCTTAGGACGTATTGGAATTTTTCTGCTCCAACCTAATTACCATTTAACGTGTAGTAGTAGTCAAAGTAGTCGTAGTAGTGGTAGTAGTAGTAGTAGTAGTAGTAGTAGTAGTAGTAGTAGGAGGAGGAGGAGGAGGAGGAGGAGGAGAAGTATAAGTATTAGTGTTGTTGTTGTTGTTGCAGACGTAGGAGTGGTAACATCTTTGACCATTAAGAATATCAAAGGAAAACCCGAAAAGGAAGCAGACAGACAGGCAGACGGAGGGACGGGGAGACAGACGGAGAAAAGAGAGAGAGAGAGAGAGAGAGAGAGAGAGAGAGAGAGAGAGAGAGAATGGCACGAAAGAGGGAAAAAGTGCCGCCCTTCTCCACGCGTCCACGGTATTAGTGCCAAAGTAAGACGTGGACACACACACACACACACACACACACACACACACACACACACACCGATACCACTTGCTCCTCTTTCCAATGCTTCCTTCTGTCGTAGTCTGTTTTTCTTTTTTTCTTTTTTCTTTCTTTTTCAGTATGTTGGTTTTGTCTTTCCTGCTTTTGTTTTTTTGTTTTTAATTGGCTTATTTGATTATCTTTATTTTACCTTTCTTTTTAGTTGTATTTTTTTACATTTTGTTTTTGTTTTTGTTTGTTTTCGTATTTTGAGTCGATAATTTCACAAGGCACAAAGAGAGAGAGAGAGGTAATGGGGTGTGTAGGAGACGAGACGGCGATGAGGGGGAAGAAAAGGGAGGGAGAGAGGGAGGGAAACAAGAAAGGGAGGGAGGGGAGATTGTGAAAGGGAGAGAGAAGAGAGGGAGGGATGGAGGGAGAGGCGGCATTGTAAAAGTTTGGCACTACCTTTCCTTCTCTCCTTTCCTCCTCTCTTCTTTCCTCCCCCTCTCATTCCCTCTCTCTCTCTCTCTCTCCCTACTTCCCTCCTTACACCCTTATCTCGCATTCCATTCGTTCTTGCATCTAAGCGTCTGTCATATATCAGGCATTACCTTTATCTATCTGCATATTTATCTATCTATCTATCTATCTATCAGTATATCCATCGATCTATCTATCTATCTTTCTTTTCTGTCTACCTTCGTGTCTTTCTTCTATGTATTTACCTATATCTTTTTTATCTGTCTTTTCATCTTTTTCTTATATCTATTTTTATATATCTATCTTACTTGTCTGTCTTTGTCTGTATCTATCTATCTATCTTTATCTATCTTTCGTGTATGTTTCTTCCTGTCTTTCTTTTTATATCTTGCATCTGTCTGTCTGTGTATTCATCAATTTACCTGCCTCTGTTTACCTGTCCGTCCATCTGTTTGTCTGTGTCCTTAATTTAGTTGTGTTTATATATTTATCTTGTATAGCCTCTTCCTCTCCTCTAGCTCCGGCTCCTCCTCTTCTCCCCCTTCTCTACCTCCTCCTCCTCCTCCTCCTCCTCTTCCTTTCCTTCCTCTCTTCCTTCTCTATCTCCTCTTTCTCCTTCCTTCCCCTTTCCCCCCTCTCTACCTCCTCTTCCTTCCCTTCCCTTCTCCCCCTCCTCCTCCCCCTTCCTCCTCCTCTTCCTCCAGGTAATTTCACTTAAGCCTCCCTCACTTCCCTCTACATTCCTCCTTCCTGTGTCATTTCCTCCTTTCAAGTCTCCTTTCTTCCATTTCTTTCTCCCCTTATCTCCCCTTTTTATTCTCTCCCTCATTTCTCTTTTTTTCTCTCCCTCTCCGTTGGTCTTCCTCGCCATAGGCATTGTTCTTTGTGTTTGTGTTGCAGGAAAAAGAGGAGGAGGAGGAGGAGGAGGAACTGGAAGAAGCCCTCCATGACTCCTCCAAGACTCTTCGCTCCTCCCTCTATCGTCTGTAGGTCTTCCCTCCATTCTTACACACACACACACACACACACACACACACACACACACTTTTTGCCTGCGTGTCAGCATTAATTTCACAACTGACTGATGGGTTTGCGGAGGGAGGGAGGAGGAGGAGGGGAAGGGGAAGAAGGAGGAGAGGAAAACATTAGGCTCCTAGACCACGTGTTTGGAGGGAAGGAGAGACGGGTGGAGGTGGGTGGAGGGAAGGAGGGGAAGGTGGAAGGAGAGAGAGAGTGGAAGGGAGAGAGAAAATCATGCTGTCTAACTTTTGACCAACGGGAATATTTGCTTGTTTATCTTACTCTCTCTCTCTCTCTCTCTCTCTCTCTCTCTCTCTCTCTCTCTCTCACACACACACACACACACACATATGGAAGGCAAATGACGTGCTTCCTAAGATGGCAACACTGCGGGGGCGTAAATGTTGCCATGTGTGTGTGTGTGTGTGTGTGTGTGTGTGTGTGTGTGTGTGTCAGCATGCGCCTGAATGTGCACGGTTACTTGTGTGTATCAGCATCATCATAGTCTTCAGCTCTACTTACAAGTCCTCTGCGTGACAAAGGCCTTTCCCAACGCCCTCCACTTCTTCCTCTAATGCTAGGGTTTGTCTGTCACTGTTACTGTCTTTGCCCATCTGTTTTCAATTCTGCGGATGATAATTATGACCTGCCCATGTCTTATTTTTTTTTTTTTAATCAGTATTAGTATATTAATCTTCAACATCTGTCTGTTCCCTAATCCATGATGCTCGTTTTGTCCCCATGTTAAACCCAACATTTTTCTCTTCATTCCTCTTTGAGCCCTTTTTAGCATTCTCTTTGTGATGCGCCAGTTTTCCGAGTCGTGTTAAGACTGGCTGGAGATATTGATTGCACGCCTTTATCTTCAGGAGTGGCAAGCGACCATTCATGATATTACTACGTTTACCAAAAGCGTCCCATCCCATCCATATGATCTTTCTTATTTCTCAAGTGTTTCTTTCCCGATTATTAGTTTTTGTCCTTCCAACTGATTACTACGGAGGCTGCCAGGGGAACAAAAACAGGTGTGGAAGGCTTTGAAACGATACTCTGTTGGAAACTTTAGTACTGTGGAATAATACTTCATAAGCAGATTACAAGGTTTTACTCCCTCCCTAATTTAACATGACCTTTGTTTTCTTCATATTCAACTTCAGACCTACTTTCAGACTGAAGAGTTACTTCACTGATTTCTTTTTATCTGGGAATTACTTAGTTAGAACATATTGGTGGTGTATCACGTGCGAATCCAAGATTGTTCAGGTGTTCTCCGTCCATCTCGATTACTGTGCTATCACTAATGTTAGAGCTATCATGCCTCCTTGCCTAACACTTTTCTCGTGTGTGTGTGTGTGTGTGTGTTTTATAGGAGTACTTTTCCACGTTTTTATCTGTATGTGTTGAAAATATGATACGTACAGTTTTTCACAAGGATAAATGGGAAGGGGAGGGAGAATGGGTACATGTCTGCTCGCACGTCTCCCATCATCCCGTGTGTGTGTGTGTGTGTGTGTGTTTGGTGGTGGTAACAGTGCCCAAGGCGGGGGGTGGGCGTCGCGGCGGGCTGGCAACACTTCCGCCTCACTTGGCTGCCCCCCTCCCCTCCCCCCTTCTCCAGACACCCCCGCCCCCCACCGTGCAACACCGTGGGAACAACACCATACCCAACACCTATGGACTGAGGTTGATCTGTGTGTGTGTGTGTGTGTGTGTCGTCCTCCTCACGCAATCACCGGGCGTGTGTCGTGTATTGCTTTCCTTCCCTCCACACACGAGCGTTTTCTGTAGTTTCCCTTATGGCCGCCAGATGTCAGCGCGGCGGGGTAGCGTTTCATGGTCTTGGGGGTTCGGCAAGAAAGCGTAAATTTTCCATTCTTCGACTACTAACGTTATACTTCTGCATAGGACTTATCTTTACTCGTTAATTTACTCCTATTCATTGTTTATTTAGTCACGTATATATTCATTTGTTTATTAATTTGTTAACAAGCGAATACATCTCACCGTTTAACATTCTACTATTATTATTTTTCAGATGCTAAAAGGTGTGTATACGTTTTTTTTTTTATGTAGTAGGCGAGCGCGTGAAATTCCCCACACTTGAGTTCCTATCCAAACACGCCAGGTAGGAAGCTTCGCACCGTTAGCCGTCTTTGGAATTCTAAATCTGTTATTCTTCGTCCGCAATAGACTAACACACGAATGCCATACTTTCTTTTTTAAGTTAAGGTATATAGAGGGGAATATTACCTTTCAGAGTTTCTTCTAGGGATGTTGGAAATTGTGGTGGTGACAAACATCCTCAATCGAGTTCACAGAACCTTTGAAGGAAAAGTAATGTTAATTAATATATTTGATTCCTCAGTATCCAGCGTCAGTGTCTTCGTCGTTCATACTAAACATTATGGTAAGCGTATGTGGAAATTAATCCTTCTGACCCAACTAATTAAGTCTCGAATCCCGGACAGAAAGCAAACCAAAACAAGACACGTTTTCAATCAGACTTAATGTGCTGACCAAAGTGAATGTCCCTTTGGGGTGTCTTGGAAAGCATAACTGATGGCCTGACTCACGCAGCGGCCTTGTAGAGGGACGGGCCGAGCACCGCGGCCGAGAAGACCCACCAGGCGACGCGGCGGTCAGCGTATAAGGCACTCCGCTCCTACACGCTTACCTGTTAGAGTAAGATGGATGGGAAAGCCGATAGAACAGTAATGCTCTTTAGCAGCCACGAGGGAAGACACTAGACTGGAGCAGCGTCTTCACCTTTACTCGCCTCAGCCTTGCCTCCCCACTCGCGCCCCTTGTCACTTGATTACACTGACCGGTTTTGGCACAACACTAATAAGCAGCTGATGTATTGTGATAATTGTCAAAATATAATGGACCAAAGATAGCATAGGATAGTTGTCATTAAAAAAATAGGATCGTTTATTAATCATTCAGAAATAAAGGTATACATTGGCTGCCCGCTACAGAATGTCGTTGTTCCTGCAGCGGCGCCAGAGATGCAGCCTGCGTCCCAACGCTGCACTTGGCTGAAGGCCATTCCCAGCACGCCCTCAAATCTGTTTCAGCGCCCCGGGGGGAGGATCGCTGCATTCGTGAAGATGAGGCGTGACCAGAAAGTCAGTACGAGATGAAACGTACGAGGGAGCGGCAAAAAGCTGGACGTTTACGTTGTTTATACGCGGCGCTGTCCCTTCGTGTGTGCGTCGCTGGCAGGGTGTCGGGGCGGTGAGGGGGGCAGGGAGGGACGGTCAGGGTGGGGTGGGGGAGGCAACACTTGTGCGTCTGTTTACACCGACAGACAACAGAGAGGAGGCTGAGGCGCCTAGCCTGTGGCAGGGCACGGCGGGGCACAGCGCCAGGGCGGGGAAGGTGAGGCGCAGATGAAGATGCTGTGGTATTCTGTGCCACTGTACTTTTATGTGTCCCTTAAAACTTTTGAGGGTCACTTAGTAATGTTCTTTACAACTTCATACAAAAAAGAACCTTTACGAAATATGGTTCAAAAGAATAGCTCTATCTGCCGTGGCATGCCCATTTATCAGCATCTTGAACGTAAGAGAACCGATCGATAAAAAATTTCGCCACACAACTCGAGGACAAGTGAAGCACAGCGGAGGAGGGATGGTGACATTGTGCTGGTTTCCTTGTCCTTGAACATTTAATAGCCGATAGAAATGAGCTTAGCAACTTTACACAGACAAAACGCCAAGACGGGATAAGAATGCGGATAATGTAATGCGCGCGCTGTACCCCGATTCCTGCATCCGTCTCCAACATTTGAACCGACTGGGGCTCTATTGCTTTATATGGAAAGATCGGGTCAAGAAGAGGAGGAGAATGAGCCTTGTGTTTTGTTTATAGAGGCAGGAGGAACAAGCCAGGAAGACGATAGGGTGGATCTGCCTCCTGTTTACGTGACGCCTTGGCCTTAAGACTAACACGGCCTCCTCCTCCTCCTCCTCCTCCTCCTTCACCTCATCCCCCTCCCCCTCCTCCTCCTCCATCTTATCCCCCTCCTACCTAATATTTACATTATTCTTCGTCCTCATGTTACTGTTCTGTGTGTGTGTGTGTGTGTGTGTGTGTGTTCTCTTACACACACACACACACACACACACACACACACACACCGCTCCTCCCTGGCCAGCTGTTGTCATTACCCTCCTGAGCACTACACACACACACACACACACACACACACACACACACACACACACACACGGAGACATCATCACGCCCCATCGCAGGATCCAACAACCTATAAAACGGGATTAGAGAGAGAGAGAGAGAGAGAGAGAGAGAGAGAGAGAGAGAGAGAGAGAGAATCCCTTCCTCTTAACCTTTTTCTTATTTAAAACACGGCAAAGGTTATGTTGATTATTTTTTACACTTACTCGCTGATTTTTTATTAGCTTTAGTGTGCAATATATAAGAGCGAGCCGTATGTATCTCTCTCTCTCTCTCTCTCTCTCTCTCTCTCTCTCTCTCTCTCTGGTGTTGTAGTTTCTGCTAATGGGTGGCTTATTTTTCTATCCCGTGCTCTTTGCTGATAAATTCTACCTGAGAGCAAGGAAAAAAGTGAGGGAAAAAGGAGAAAGAAACTGAGTGGATTGGAAACGAAAGGGAGGGAAAAGAAAACTAGGAATGAAAATATAAACCAAAGTCAGAATAGGAAAAGATAAATACAGGGAGAGGGAGAGAAAGAACGAGGAGGAGAACGGGGTAGAGGATGGGAGGAGAGTAGAGGCAGGTAAGGTAGGGAGGAGGAGGAGGAGGAGGAGGAGGAGGAAGGAAAAAAGGGTAGAGGAAGGGAAGAAGGTATATAAGAGACGGAGAAAAAAAGGGATGAAGATTGAAGGATTGTAAAAGGAGGAAGATACACAGAAAAGGGAGAGAGGAGGAGGAGAGAGATAAAAAAAATGTAGATGAAAGAAGGAAAGAAGGTAAACAGGAGGCAGAGAGAAGAGAGAGAAGAAAGAAAGAAGGAATCGTGCCAGATGAAGGAAGGAATACATAGAAGAAAGAGATGAGAAGGGAGGAGGAAGAAAGGAAGGCAGAGGAAAAGAAGAAGACACGAAGAAAAAGTAGACGAAACGGAGAGAGAGAAAAGGGGATGGTAGATCAAAGAAAGGGAAAAAGATATAGAATAGAAATAAAAATAAAAAGGTGAAATAAAGGCAGAGGGAGAGAAGAGGGCACGAAGAAAGAAGT
This sequence comes from Eriocheir sinensis, assembly GCF_024679095.1. Lineage (NCBI taxonomy): Eukaryota > Metazoa > Arthropoda > Malacostraca > Decapoda > Varunidae > Eriocheir > Eriocheir sinensis. The sequence continues at coordinate 150,883 of NW_026112035.1, read as the reverse complement.
AAGAGACAAAACGAAGATAAAGAAAAATGGATGGTAGATGAAGGAAGGAGAAAATGTATAGTGGAAGAAGGAAAGGTAGACACAAAACGGATGTAAAGAAAGGATATTATATGAAGTAAGAAGAAAAGGTAGAGAAGAGAAAGAAAGAAAGGTAGAGAAAGAGAGGAAGGTGCAGCTGACTCAGAAACCAGAGGGAGGAAACAGACGTAGAAAGGCATAGGAAGGGAGAGAGGTAGGGCGGAGGGGGAGTAATTTGGCATGACTTCCCGTTGGGGGCGTGGACCCCTGCGGACCGGGAAGGGCACGCCGCCCCCTTAAAATAACAATGAGATGAAGATAAGGCAGCCATGGGGAGGGACAATACGTGCGGGAGGGAAGCCGAGGGAAAAATAATGAAATAGTAACAATAATGAAGCTACGAATTAGGTGAAAGGAAAAAATAATGAAATAGTAACAATAATGAAGCTACGAATTAGGTGAAAGGAAAAAATGATGAAATAGTAACAATAATGAAGCTACGAATTAGGTGAAAGGAAAAAGTGATGAAATAGTAACAATAATGAAGCTACGAATTAGGTGAAGGGAAAAAATGATGAAATAGTAACAATAATGAAGCTACGAATTAGGTGAAAGGAAAAAATAATGAAATAGTAACAATAATGAAGCTACGAATTAGGTGAAAGGAAAAAGTGATGAAATAGTAACAATAATGAAGCTACGAATTAGGTGAAGGGAAAAAATGATGAAATAGTAACAATAATGGTGAAGGGAAAAAATGATGAAATAGTAACAATAATGGTGAAGGGAAAAAATTATGAAATAGTAACAATAATGGTGAAGGGAAAAAATTATGAAATAGTAACAATAATGGTGAAGGGAAAAAATTATGAAATAGTAACAATAATGAAGCTACGAATTAGGTGAAGGAAAAAAATTATGAAATAGTAACAATAATGGTGAAGGGAAAAAATGATGAAATAGTAATAATGATAAAGCTACGAAAAGGATGAGGAAAAAAATGATGACAGTAACAATGATAAAGCTACGAAAACAGGATATGGGAAAAATGATGAAATAGTAACAATAGTGAAGCTACGAATTAGGTGAAGGAAAAAAATGATGAAATAGTAATGATGATAAAGCTACGAAAAAGGTGAGGAAGAAAATGATGACAGTAACAACGATAAGCTACGAACAGGATATGAGAAAAATAATGAAACAGTAACAATAATGACGACGAAATAGCAACAACAATGAAGTCGAAAACCGTGCAATTAAATGTGAAATGAGCGATTAATGGAAAAAATAAAGTCGATGAAATATTGGATCATTAAGAAATAAACACGAAACAATAAAACAATGTGAAGGGAACCGCGAACCATTATGAAGTTTCTTATAATGAGCAACGGCAGTGTGAGTGAATAGTAGGATGTAGATGGAGGAAAGAAAGTGGAGGAGGAACTGAGGAGGGGGAAAAAATGGGTGGAGGAAAGAACCGGCCGTAGGAAACAGAGGACGAAAAAAGGAAGAAGGAGGAGAGAAGAAAAATGGTTGAGGATTGATGTAAGGAAAGAAGATGGAGAAAGAAGGAGAGAAAGAAAGAAAAGTGAGAGCGATGTGTGTGTGAGAGAGAGAGAGAGAGAGAGAGAGAGAGAGAGAGAGAGAGAGAGAGACCTACACCTGAAAGAGTTATATCAAGAAAAAATAATGCGATGGAAATCCAATTCTGGCCAAACAACTGGTAAATTATTGAGAATCGCTTATTAATTCATCGTTTAATTAAGAGAAAATCGAACGAGCGCTCTCGAGTCCAATAAACTAAATGATTTAATGGACCCTCAGGAAAGTGGTTTTATTAATGAGGTTATCAGCTTGAATCATTAGTTACTTCATTCTCTCCTTATGTATGTATTTTTTCGTTTATTCGTTCATCGTTTTTTCAGTCAGTATTTATTTCCCTTTCTTTTTTCAGTTTCCTCTTTATTTATTTTTATTTTCCTTTCTTTTTTCAGTTTCCTCTTTATTTATTTTTATTTTCCTTTCTTTTTTCAGTTTCCTCTTTATTTATTTTTATTTCCCTTTCTTTTTTCAGTTTCCTCATTATTTATTTTTATTTCCCTTTCTTTATTATCAGTTTCCTCTTTATTTATTTTTATTTCCCTTTCTTTATTATCAGTTTCCTCTTTATTTATTTTTATTTCCCTTTCTTTATTATCAGTTTCCTCTTTATTTATTTTTATTTCCCTTTCTTTATTATCAGTTTCCTCTTTATTTATTTTTATTTCCCTTTCTTTATTATCAGTTTCCTCTTTATTTATTTTTATTTCCCTTTCTTTATTATCAGTTTCCTTTTTATTTATTTTTATTTAGTCATCATTCATTCAGTCTGTCTTTATTTGTTTCCTATTTTTTGTCATTAATTTACTCTATTTATTTACCTATGCATTCATTATTCATCCGATTAGTCTTTATTTCCCTTTTTTCTCATTCCTTCGTTAAGTAATTTTTCATGCATTACTTTCAACATTTATTCAGTTTTGCATTCATTCATTAATCAAGTCCCTGATACATACATTCGTTCATTCATTTATACATTCACTCTTTCCCCTAGTCATTAATTCATTCATCATTCATTCAGTCAGTCTTTCTTATCTCCCTTTCTATCTCACTGTTTCATTTATTCATTGCATTACTTTTACAGTTTCTCCATCTATACATTTATTCATTCATTTATACATTCACTCATTCACCTAGTCATTAATTCATTCATCATTCATTCAGTCAGTCTTTCTTATCTCCCTTTCTATCTCACTGTTTCATTTATTCATTGCATTACTTTTACGTTTTATCCATCTATACACTCATTGATTCATTTATACATTCACTCATTCCCCTAGTCATTAATTCATTCATCATTCATTCAGTCAGTCTTTCTTATCTCCCTTTCTATCTCACTGTTTCATTTATTCATTGCATTACTTTTACGTTTTATCCATCTATACACTCATTGATTCATTTATACATTCACTCATTCCCCTAGTCATTAATTCATTCATCATTCATTCAGTCTGTCTTTCTTATCTCCCTTTCTATCTCACTGTTTCATTTATTCATTGCATTACTTTTACGTTTTATCCATCTATACATTCATTGATTCATTTATACATTCACTCATTCACCTAGTCATTAATTCATTCATCATTCATTCAGTCAGTCTTTTTTATCTCCCTTTCTATCTCACTGTTCCATTTATACATACACTCATTCACCTAATCACTCACAAACATTCTAAGACCATGGACGTCTGAAAGTCGCGTCCTCAGTTACAGTTTTCAAGGAATTCTAAGTCAAACACCAAGCAGGCGATCCACTCTCAAAACGGCGCAGGGCTTCAGGAGTGCACGTTGGCAGGGTTTCCAGGTGAGGTCGCGGATTAAAATCACAACCCAACACCGGAGAGAGGCGAAGTATTAGCGTGGGGATAAGAGTGGCTGGTGGGAGTGAGGGATGAGTGAGAGGATGGAGGAGAGAAGAGATGAAGGAGGGAGAGGATGGAAGAGTTGAAAGATGAGGGAGAGGATAATAGGGGAGATAATTAATGAATGAGGAACGAGGGAGAGAATGGAGTCGAAGAAATGAAAGAGGAGGATGAAGGAGGGAAGAGATGAGGGATAAGGAGAGAGAAAGGATAGGGATGAGAGAGATGAAATTCGAGAAGAGATGAAGCTGAACCCTGAGATGAAGGATAAGGGGGAGGATTGAGGGGGAGAAGAGATGAAGGATGAGGGAGAGGATAATGGGGTAGAAAGAAAGGTAATGGATGAGAGACAAGGGATAGGCTGAAATGGGAGAAGGGATGAAGGATGAAGGAGAAGATGGATGGGGAGAAAAGATGAGGTATGAAAAAGATAAGAGATAAGGGGGAAAAGGTATAGGAGATGAAAGAGAGAAAGAGAAAGAGGGAAAACGAACATCTATACAGCTATTAAAAAGACATGGAAACAAACAAAACAAAAAAAGACATATGGGGAAAGAGGAAGAAAAACACATATTTACAGCTAAAAAGGGAAGAAATAAAACCACAAAATAAAAACATTAAAGGAGAAAGGGAAAAATGGAAAAAAAATGGAAAAAACAAACACGCATGTACACAACTAATATAAAAAGATGAAGAAATAAAAAAAAATAAAGAAAACGAGAAACGATCACACAAAGAAATCCACGAAAAAAAAAGAAGAAAAAAACGATAGAAAAAAATGAAAACAGACTCGTATGCAGAGAAGAGAAAACGAAAAGACGGAGAAACGGAATCACAAAAAGCAAAACGTTACGACCCTCTTAAAAAAACACGAAACGAGAGACAAAAAATAGAAAAAAGACGAAAAACAAACAGATATAAAGCTAAAAAAAAAAAATGAAGAAGATCACACAAAATAAAAAGTGGCAAAATGGTACGAAGGCGAGGCGGGCACAAGGGAGGCAGGTGAGCAGGTGAGCGGGTGTCGGTGCGGCGGTGTGAGGGCTGTTAGGGGCCTGTGTCGCACCCTTCAGCCCCGCGCCACGCCTCGTTACTGCAGGAGTGCCACGCGGGGAAGAGCTCGGCCAGGCACTTGACGAAACCTGGCACTTGTTGGGCTTTCGTCGCCGTCGCCTCCTCCTCCTCCTCCTCCTCCTCCTCCTCCTTCATCTCTTTCTCCAACTTCTTCCTCTCGCTCCTCTTCATTTCCAGGTCCTTTTCGTTTTCTTTCTCTTTCTTTTTTATCCGCCTCTGCCTCCTCCTCGTACTCGTCCTCCTTCATCTCCTCCTCCTCCTCCTCCTCCTCCTCTTACTCCTCCTCCAAGTTGAAGTCCTCCTTGGGGTTCACTGACAATACTTTTCATTACCTAGTTATTATTATTATTATTATTATTATTATTATTATTATTATTATTATTATTATAACCTATTATTATTATTATTATTATTATTATTATTATTATTATTATTATTATTATTGTTATTGTTATTATTTGCTTCATCTCAGGTAAAATCATCGGCCACTCACCTGACTTACCTGGCCTTCCCCTATAATTTACCTTTCCTTTTTTTTTTTACACCTTTATTCCCACCCTTAGTTTCTCCCCATTCACTCCTCTGCCCTTTAATATCCGTCTCACCCTTTGCTCTTTCCTTTTCCCTAACATCACTCTACCCTTTTCACTCCCCTTTCCTTCCTACCCTTCCCTTTAGCCTTCCACTACTCCCTTTATCCTTTCCTTCTCTCTAGCATCACCCTTCACTACCCTTTTCACTCCCCTTCCCTTGCCACCCTTTCCCCTAGTTTCCATTAGCCTCCACCCTCACCATTACATCGCCTCTTACCTCTTTAAATAACCGCACCCCTAAATAAACTACCCTTTCTCCCTCATCCCTTTGACTGTACCGTCCCTCCCTTATTATCAGCCTCCCTTAATTTAACTTGTCTACCCTTAGCTCCCTTCCTGTTAGGTTCCATTATCTTTCCCTTCAGTTTCCCTTCTCTTTTCCCCTCCCCTCATAAACTTGCCCTTACGAATCCCTCCACCAATCTTCTCTTTCTCTTTGTCATGTTACTTCTTCTTCTTCTTCTTCTTCTTCTTCTTCTTCTTCTTCTTCTTCTTTTTCTTCTTCTTTTTCCTGCTGCCCCTCCACTATCCTCGACCTTTTCCTTTCCTTTCCCAGTTTTCTTCCCTTCTTCCCCTTCTATTTATCCTCTTCTCAATTTTTATCTTTTCCTTTCTTCTTTTCCATCTTCGTCTTCTTATTCTTCATTTTCTTCTCATCCTTCTTATCCTCCATCCTACCCAACTCTTACATTTCTCTCTGCTTTTCTTCTTTTACATCTTCGTCTTCTTATCCTCCTCCTCCTCCTCCTCCTCCTCTTCCCTCACCCGTAACGCCCCCTGCCACCCTTTTCACCTCCCTACACACCCTCCTCCTCCTTTTCCTTCCTACCCCCACTCCCCTTCACCCCTCTCCTTATCTCCCCTTCACCCCTGGCAACCTCTGTCACTCCCTCTGCCATGCCACACTGTGAACCCTGTTTGTCCCACTCTGCCTTGGCGCTTCCTCCTCCTCCTCCTCCTCCTCCTCCTCCTCCTCCTTTTCTACTTTTTCTTCTGCCTTATATTTATTTGTAGCTGTGCCCTTTAATTATTTTGTGTCATTAGTGTAATTTTTTCTCCTTTCCATAAATTATTTCCTTCTCCCTCTTCCTCCTCCTCGTCCTCCTCCTCCTTTTCTATTTTTTCATCCTTTTTTTGTAGTTTCGCTCTATTTTTTTTTGTCCCCCCCCCGTAGTGATGTTTTTTTTTTTCCTTTTCATACTTTATCTCCTTTTCCTCCTCTTCCTCTTCTTTCTCCTCATCCTCATCCTCTTTCTCTATTTTTTCTTCCTCTTTTTCCGTAGTTTTGCCCTTTATTTTTTTTTTTTTTTTTTTGTGTGTGTGTGTGTGTGTGTGACGTTCTTTTTTTTCCCCTTTTCGTACTTTATCTCCCTCCTCCTCCTCCTCCTCCTCCTTTTTTTTCTCCAGCCTCACCATTCATTTATTTTAGTGTGTTTTGTTAGCGATTTTTTTTTCTACGTCTCTCTACCGCCTCCTCTTTTTGTGGTCTTTTCATTTATTTTTTGCCGTTTTTTCTAGTGGTATTTAGGTTTTTTTTTCTGTGACTCTTTCCTCTTCCACCTCCTGCTCTTTTTTTTTTTTTTACATTTTTTTCCTCCTCCTCCTCTTCCTTCTCTTCGTTTTTGCATGCTTTATTTTTCTCTTTCTTTTCCTTTTTATTTTGTATTTGTATATCGCTAACACAGCTCAATATATTTTTTTCTTGTTTTCCTTCCTCCTCCTCCTCCTCCTCCTCCTCCTCCTCCTCCTCCTCCTCCTCCTCCTCCTCCTTTCTACTTCACTTCCTCCTTCCTACCCCCGAATAATGAGAACCAGAAGTTAACCACCACCACCACCGCTGCCTCCATCCCCCCTCACCCCCCACCACCCCCCCCAACACCAACACCCCCTCTGTGACCACTGACATGCGTACAGTGTGTGTGTTAGAGAGAGAGAGAGAGAGAGAGAGAGAGAGAGAGAGAGAGAGATTACTTTCTGCCACTGTCTCTCACTTCACCCCACCCCCTACAAAGTTCTCTCTCTCTCTCTCTCTCTCTCCCACGCCCTGGAGCCGCCAAGGTCTGTCTAATTTTACCCTCGCCGCGACGTGTCTTCGCCCGAGACTTTCAACATTACACGCACTTGGCCTGACTTCGCTCTTTTAATTACAAGGAAACTTCAGGAGGAGGAGGAGGAGGAGGTGGTGATGGTGGTGGTAGTGGTGGTGGAGAGGAAGAGGAAAAGTTGGAACTGAAGGAGGAGAAGAAGAACAAGTACTAGAACAAGAAAAAAGTGGAAGAGGAGGAGGAATTGAAGAGGAGATGAAGGTGGAGATGGAAAGGTAGAGGAGAAGGAGGAGAGGTGGAAGAGGAGATGGAAGTGGTGGTAAGTACGAGAAAAAAAAATGCAATGAAAACCTCCATCATAAAAATACTTGATGCTGAAAAGGCAGGTGAAAAAATATACATACATGCTTAGAGGTTCATTAAGGCGAAAGGGATGTATGTGTGTGTTGAAATCACGGCAAAAATTGTGAAAAAGAAAAAGTGATAATTTGCTTCATTACGCGTAAAAAAAAAGAAAGTCGAACATGTTGGACGAAACTCATTAAAGGTCAGGTGTGCATGTATGTATCTACCTCTGACACGCAACACAGTAATAATAATAATAATAATAATAATAATAATAATAATAATAATAATAATAACGAGATAATAATGATAATAATAGTGATAATAACAACAATAATAATAATCTTTGTAACTAAAAACTCATAATAAATTTCTAATGCAAAAAAAAGTTAGATAATTTACGTCATAAATATCTTCCTACCTTTTTTTTCACCTGTATATTGAATCTCCTCTCTCTCTCTCTCTCTCTCTCTCTCTCTCTCTCTCTCTCTCTCTCTCTCTCTCTCTATATATATATATATATATATATATATATATATATATATATATATATCTACCTTAATCTCCTTATCTATTTGTCTAAATCAATCTATTTATCTATCTCTCTATCTATATCGATCTCATATAAAAAAAATCATCTTCCTACCATCCATCACGTTCCTTCATCATATTCGTTTCCTTCAATCGTCATATTCCTTTCCTTCTGTCAGCATATTCGTTTCCTGCCTGTTATTTATTTACCTTTTATCGTGTTCCCGTTCCAAGCAGCGGGCGGGGGCGGCGGAAGCGTGGCCGTAAATATTTGAGGTTGATGTTTATGCAAAAGGAAAGCTCGAGGGTTAAAGAGACGATGACAGACCCGCGGGAGACTGTGGCGGCGGTGATGGTACTGGAGAGAGAGAGAGAGAGAGAGAGAGAGAGAGAGAGAGAGAGAGAGAGAGATCAAATGGACAGACAAACAGAAGGATAGATAGACAAGCAAAATAAAGATAGGGATAATAAACAGATAGCGATAGACAGATATAGATAGACAGACAGACAGACAGGAACAAATCAAAGGAAATGAAAAAAATAGACTAAGAAACAGAAGAAAGGAGGAGGAAGAGGAACAAAGATAAAGATAGAGGAAAGGAGACACTGAAAGATAGAGTGAGAAAGAAAATGAAGAAAGAGAGGAACAGACGTGAAGGGAGAGAAGGAAGGGAGGGAAAGAGGAGTGAAGGGAGAGAAGGAAGGGAGGGAGAAGAGGAGTGAAGGGAGAGATAGTGGGAAAGACGAGTAAAGGGAGAGAGAGGAGAAGAGGCGTGTGGGGAGAACGGGAGGGAGAAGAGGAATAAAGAGAGAGAGAGAGAGAGAGATTGGAGAGAGGAGCGAATGGAGAGGAAGAGAAGGAAGGGAGAGAGGAATGGAGGGAGGGAGGGAGGGAGGCACACATCTTAATGGAAGTGGTGACGTCATTCTTTGTTGACATTATTTCATCATGTTAATGGTTCTGTTTCTTGAGGTTAAGGTTTGGCTCCTCCTCCTCCTCCTCCTCCTCCTCCTGTAGCAGCATTTACTCTCCTTTCCTATTACTGTTGTTTTCTTATTATTATTATTATTATTATTATTATTATTATTATTATTACTATTACTCTTCCATTTTTTTTTACCTTCCTCCACTTTCTCCTCCTTTCCCATTACTCCCAATCTTCCTCCTCCTTCTCCTCCAACCTCCCACTTCTCCACCCATTCCTCCTCCTTCTCCACCTCCTCCTCCTCCTCCTCCGCTCCTTCCCCTCCCACTCCCCCACCCATTTCTCCTCCTCCTTCTTCCCCGTTCCTCCCACTCCCACTTCTCCTCCTCCTCCTCCTCCTCATATATCACTCGCTCCTCTCCCCATCCACCTCTTCCTTCTCATCTTGGCTTCTCCTCCTTGCTCCATTTCCTCCCCTTCCTCTTTAGTTTCGCCTCCTCCTCCTCTTCCTCCTCCTCCACATCACGGGGTTTTCAGAGGGAGGAAAAGTGAACAGATGGGGAGATAGGGAGAGGGGAAGGGAGAGGGGAACCGGAAGGGAGGAAAGTGAAAGGAGAGCGAGATAATTATAATAGGAAAGAGGGCAAGGAGAGAGAGAGAGAGAGAGAGAGAGAGAGAGAGAGAGAGAGAGAGAGAGAAGGAATGATGAGGGGAGAGGAAATTAAAAAAGGGAAGAGATGGAAATGAATGGCAGAAGGAGAAAGAAAAGAGAATAAACGAGGAAGAAATCAAGGAACGGAAGATAGAAAAAAAAGGAAAGAAAGATGGAAGAAGATAGATAAAACAAATGAAGGGAATAATCGAAATAAAGAAAATGAAAAAAAAGGTGAGAAAGAATGAACGAAGGAAGGAAGAATAAAGAGGAAGAATGAGAGGAAAGGAGAATGAAGAAGTGGATGAATGAATACCAGTGGAGGGAAAAGAAGTGGAAACCAAGAACAGAAGAAAGGAATGGAGGAAGAGAAGAGGAGAGAGGAGAGAGGAGAGATGGGTGGAAGAGTGAAGATAGGTGGAAGAAGAAGAAGAGGGAAGGGAGAGACAGGGAGGAGGCTGGAGAGATGGGTGGAAGGGTGGAGATATATATATAAGGGAAGGGAGGAAGAGGAGGAGAAGAGAAGGTAGAGACAGATGGGGGAGGGGGGAGGGGGGAGGATGATTCACGATGACGCAATATGAAACAGATGACGAAAATGACCACGTTGGGACCAGAGAGAGAGAGAGAGAGAGAGGGACGCGAGGGAAACAGTGTGTGTGTGTGTGTGTGTGTGTGTGTGTGTGTGTGTAGAGTAAGTGTCTGCAGCGTGGGAAAATATAGAGATGAGATAAGGTGCTGAAGGAGGAGGAGGAGGAGGAGGAGGAAGAGGAGGAGGTAACAAGAGCCAGGTGAGGGAGGGAAGGGAGAGAAGAGGAGAGGTGTTGCGTTACGGTGTGTTGCATCAGCTCGCGTGTTGCACCGTGGTGAGGTAAACACACTAATTTCCTTACCTGAGGCTTTTTATACTCACCTTTCCGTTACCGTTTATATATAGACTTGCTTTCACATCCTCCGCATTCCTTTTTTTCTCTTCTTTTTGTTGATTCTTCTCTTCTTTTATCCTTCTCTCCCGTTCTGTTTCTTGTTTGTTGTTCCCTTTCTATATACCTTCTTTTCTCTTCTTTTTGTTTATTTTTCTCTTCCCATTTTCCTCTCTTTTTATCCTTCTTTCCTGTTCTTTTTTGTTTATCTTCCCTTTTTCTATATTCCTTCTTTTCTCTTCTTTTTGTTTATTTTTCTCTTCTCATTTTCCTCTCTTTTTATCCTTCTCTCCTGTTGTTTCTTGTTTACCTTCCCCTTTCTATATTCCTTCTTTCTTCCTGTTTTGTTTATTCCTTTCTTCCCATTTTCCTCCCTTTTTTTTATCCTTCTCTCCTTGTTCTGTTTCTTGTTTATCTTCCCTTTCTATAATTCTTCTTTCTTTCTTTGTTTATTCCTTTCTTCCCATTTTCCTCCCTTTTTATCCTTCTCTCCTCTTTCTTTTTCTTGTTTATCTTTATCTTTCTATATTCCTTCTTTCTTCCTGTTTTCTTTATTCCTCTCTTCCCATCCCATTTTCCTCTTTTTATCCTTCTCTCTTTGTTCTGTGTCTTGTTTATCTTCCCCTTTCATCATTCCTTCTTTCTTCCTCTCCTTTTTCGTTATTTTTCCCGATTTTCCTCACTTTTTTCCTTATTTTTTGTTTCTTTCTCTCCCTTTCCACATTCGTTCTCCTTTCCCGCTTATTCTTCTTTCCAATCTTCTCTGTTTTTCCTGTTTATCATTTGTATTTTATTCCCTTTCCACATTCTTTCTTGTCTCATGTTTTGTTTATTATTTTCCCTATTTTCCTCTCATTTCTTTCCCCTCTCTCCTGTTTTAATAGTTATTGTTTCTTTCTCTCCCTCTTCGCATTCCTTCTTCCCTCTCCTGTTTCGTTTATCCTTCTCTTCCCATTTTCTTCTCTTTTTATCCTTTTTCCCTTTTGTTCTTCTATTTAGTCTTTGTCTTTTATTTACTTTTCACATTCCCTCTTTCCTCCTTCCTTGTTTTGTTTATTCCTTCTTCTCTTCCCTTTCCTCTAATTGTTTGTTCCTTTTATTCCCTTATTTATTGTTTGTCTTTCGTTTTCTCTCTCTACACTTTCATTTCTTCTCCTGTTTCGTTTTATCTCCTCTTCCCATTGTTCTCTCTCTCTCTCTCTCTCTCTCTCTCTCTCTCTCTCTCTCTCTCTCTCTCTCTCTCTCTCTCTCTCTCTCTCTCTCTCTCTCTCTCTCTCTCTCTCTTTCCTTCTCCTGTTCTCCTATTTACTCTCTGTTACTTCCATTCCCTTTTCGCACTCCTTCCCTCTTTTGTTTACTCTCTAATTTCCCTTTCCCTCCTTCCGTCTTTCTTACTGCGTTTGCTCTTCTTTTTATTTTGTTTATTTTTTTCTCATATTGATTTGTTCTTACTTTCATTCCTTTTCCTAATTCCTACTTTCTTTTTTTACGTGTTTCATTATTATTCTTTCATCTTCCTTTCATCAGTTTCTTTTTTTCTTTTTCTTGTTCTTTTTTTCCTCTTCCAGTTAAACATATATCATTAACTTTTCCCTTTTGCTTTTTATGCCTTTATTTCTTCACTATTTTCCTTTCCTCTTCTTCCTCGTCCTCATTACCCGTCTTTATTTTTTCATCTTTACTAAAACCTTCTATTTTATTAATTTTCCTTATTCTTTCTTTCCTTTCCTTTAAATTAATTTACTATCCTTCTTTCCTTCTCTTTATCTTCCTCTCACCCTCCTTCATAATATTTCCCATCTACATCTTTATCATCCTTCTTGTCATTTTATCTATTCATTCACTTTCCTTATTCCTTTCCATTCTTGCTTCATTAACTATCCTCCTTTCCTCCTCTTCTTCCTCTCACCCTCCTCCATCATATTTCCCATCTTCGTATCATCATTTTTACATTTTTTCTCCATCTTCCGCTTCTTTAATGTATCGTGTAACTCTCATTTCCCTTTTTCTATTAAGTGTTAACAAAGACAAATGGGAGGACGGGCCTTGCTAATGACACTTTAATGAGCCTGTTATTAGTTGCATCACGCTCCTAATTATTTTGTTCATTACGCGAGTTTGTTTTTGCTTGTTTGTTTTTAAGCTTGTGATGGTCTGTTTTTTTTTATGGGAGGGGGTCTTGTTTGTGTGTGTGTGTGTGTGTGTGTGTGTGTGTGTGTGTGTGTACGCCACCCTTCCTACTCCTACTCTCCTCCCTTCCTCTTCTCATCCTCTCCTCCTCTTTCCTTCCTCTTCTCCCCCTTTCCTTCTCTTCCCTTCCTCTTCTCCCCCTTTCCTTCTCTTCCCTTCCTCTTCTCCCCCTTTCCTTCTCTTCCCTTCCTCTCTCCCCCTTTCCTTCTCTTCCCTTCCTCTTCTCCCCCTTTCCTTCTCTTCCTCTTCTCCCCTTTCCTTCTCTTCCTTCCTCTTCTCCCCTTTACTTCTCTTCCCTTCCTCTCTCCCCCTTTCCTTCTCTTCCCTTCCTCTTCTCCCCCTTTCCTTCTCTTCCCTTCCTCTCTCACCCTTTACTTCTCTTCCCTTCCTCTCTCCCCCTTTCCTTCTCTTCCCTTCCTCTTCTCCCCCTTTACTTCTCTTCCCTTCCTCTTCTCATCCTTTACTTCTCTTCCCTTCCTCTCTCACCCTTTACTTCTCTTCCCTTCCTCTCTCACCTGCTGGAAAAGTTCCGTCAGATTGGAAACTTGCAAATGTCACACCAATTTTCAAAAAGGGGGACAAGTCTCATCCAGGAAACTATCGACCAATTAGCCTGACATCGATTGTTTGTAAGTTAATGGAGACTATCATTCGCGACAATATGGTGAAATTCTTCGAAGAAAATAATACAATAAATAATTCGCAACATGGCTTCCATAGTAAACGTTCGTGTTTGATTAACTTACTTGATTTTTTTCATTATATTTTTGAGGTGTTCGATGAAAGCAGATCAGTAGATATCATATATCTGGATTTTCAAAAGGCATTTGATAAGGTCCCCCACCAACGATTGCTCAGCAAACTATCGGCGCACGGTATCTCGGGTAACATTCACAATTGGCTTGTGGACTGGCTCTCTGAGCGGAAACAGAGAGTAGTTCTAAACGGTGTTACATCTAACTGGCTCGACGTCAGAAGCGGCGTACCTCAAGGATCAGTGCTTGGCCCCGTGCTCTTCTTAATTTATGTTAATGATATCGATGATGGGCTCACTTGCAAAGTATCAAAATTTGCTGATCACACAAAAATTGCTAGTAAAGTAACTGCGACACTCGACGAAGAAGCTTTACAATCAGATCTAGATCAACTTGCACGTTGGGCCAATCAATGGCAAATGAAATTTAACGTTGACAAATGTAAAGTGTTGCACATCGGAAAAAATAACAATCGCGTTCGGTACGTAATGAATGGCCAACAACTTTCTGCAGTAAGTAGAGAAAAGAATCTTGGAATCACTATATCAAGCGATTTAAAGCCCGGTCAGCATTGTTCAGAGGTAGTTAAAACTGCAAACATATTGGTTGGCTTCATCGGACGAGTCTTTAATAATAAATCGGAAAAAGTAATATTAAAACTGTATAATTCGTTGGTTCGACCCCGTCTAGAGTACTGTGTACAGTTTTGGTCTCCCTACTACAGAAAAGACATAGAAAAGTTGGAACGGGTTCAACGAAGAGTAACAAAGATGATTCCTAGGTTGAGAAATTTGTCATATGAACAAAGGCTTAAAGAAGTAAATTTATTCAGCCTATCAAAACGAAGAATGCGAGGCGATCTAATAGAAGTGTTTAAAATGTTTAAAGGATTCAGTGATATTAATGCGGAAGATTACTTTACAATTGATCGATCAAATAGAACAAGAAGAAATCACAATTTGAAGATAAGTGGTAAAAGATTCTCGTCGCACAAAGCTAAACACTTCTTCTTCAATCGAGTTGTTAATGTTTGGAACTCTCTACCCTGTGATGTCGTTGATAGTACAACAGTTACGGCCTTCAAGAATAGATTAGACAAGTATTTTGAATCCAACCAGCAACTAAGATATTACTCATTGTCATAATAACGTTAAGTTCTTTCGAATACTGGTGTCCTTTTCCGTTTATATCGCCCGGTTAGTGGTAGCAGTAATGGTAGTTCTTTCCTCTTTCCTACATAAATTCCATGCAGTTTTTCCATGCTGCATGGTTCTTTTTCCTTTCCTGCCAGCTTTGGCTGGAGGGATGGGGGGGTGGGGAGGAGCCTTCGCCTTTGCTGTCCTTCATCTTCCACCTTTGATTAGATATTTAGTGTAGCTTGTCACAAACAGCCTCGTAAGGACAAGCAGGTCTGCTATTGTTTGTTCTTCCTTTGTGTTTCTTTGTGTTCCTTCTCTTCCCTTCCTCTTCTCCCCCTTTCCTTCTCTTCCCTTCCTCTCTCACCCTCTCCTTCTCTTCCCTTCCTCTCTCACCCTCTCCTTCTCTTCCCTTCCTCTCTCACCCTCTCCTTCTCTTCCCTTCCTCTCTCACCCTCTCCTTCTCTTCCCTTCCTCTTCTCCCCCTTTACTTCTCTTCCCTTCCTCTCTCACCCTCTCCTTCTCTTCCCTTCCTCTTCTCCCCCTTTACTTCTCTTCCCTTCCTCTCTCACCCTCTCCTTCTCTACCCTTCCTCTCCCTCCCATTCTTCCTTCGTCCTCTTCCTCCTCTTCCATTTTGTATATACCCGTATGCAGCCCTTCTCTCTTCCTTCCCCTCCCTTCCTCCCTCCTTTTCCCACCTCTCCCTTTTCCCACCCTTTCCTCACTCCCTCATCTCTCCCTTCACTCTCCCACACACACCGTTCTCATAGCTACTCCCTTCCTTCCCACTCCCTCATATCTCCTCTCCCTTCCCTCCTCCTCTCCCTCCTTCCCTCCTTCCTCGTAAACAGCATCTTCCATCTTCCTTCTCTCACACTGTTCCCACCTACTTACTCTCCTTCCCTCCCTCCCTCTCTCTCCACCTTCCTTCCTTCCTTCCCTGTTATTATTTTCCCTCCCTCCTTCCTTCCTGCTTGCCCTTACCTTATCTCCCTCCTTCCTTTGTTCGCGGGTTTCTTGATTTTTACTTCCCCGTCTTTCTTTACCTCCTTTTTTTAGTGTTCTTTAGCATCCTTCCTCTTCCTCTTTTTCTTACTCTGTTTCCTTCCTTTATCCATCCTTCCTTTATACCATACTTTCCCATCTTTGCCTCTCCTACTTCCTCTCTTCTTACATTCCCCTACTTTACTATCACTCTTCCTTCCTCTCCTTCCTTCCTTCCTTCCGTCCTTCCTTTTTGCATTTCATTCATTCTTCCTTCTTTCATCCCTTTCTTTGTCCCTTCCCACTTTCCTCCCTCCCTTATTTCCCCTCGTTTGTACAACACCCCCCTAGGTACCTTTCCCCTCACACACACACACACACACACACACACACACACACACACACACACGCAGCGATGACGGAAATGCGTGCGTAATGACATATTTCCCGCAGCGTTTAAACAATTCCTGAGTGACTGCGGCTGAAGGCTGAGAGATTAGTGCTGAGTTATGGCTGAGGAGGGAGAGAGAGAGAGGGAGAGGGAGAGGAGGGGGGGAGGAAGGGAGAGAAAGAGGTAAGGAGGGAAGGGAAGAGGGAGGGAGAGTTAGGCATGTAGAACAATGAAGAAGAGACAGTATGGAGAGAGAGAACGGAGATAAGGAGGGAGGGAGAGAAAAGGGAGGTAAGAAAGGAGAGCGGGGGCGAGAAGAACAGTGGAAGGAGGAGGAGGGAGAGACAGTATGGAGGGGAAGGGAGAAAAAGGAAGGAGATAAGACGAGAGGAAAGAGAAGGGAGGAAGGGAGAGAACACATACGGACGAGAAGAACAGAGGAAGGAAAGGAGAAAGAGAAACAATAGGGAGAGAGAGGGAGGAAAAAGATGGAGATAAGAAAGGAGGAAGAGAAAAGATATAAAGGAGAGAACAGAGGAGGGAGGGAGGGTAAGGGCAAGAACAGTAAAGGAGGGAGAGACAGTATGGCGGGGAAGGGAGAAAAAGGAAGGAGATAAGATGAGAGGAAAGAGGTAAAGAAGAAGGGAGGAAGGGTGAGAAAACATATGGACGAGAAGAACAGTAGGAAAGGAGGAAGCAGGGAGAGACAGTATGGAGGGGAAGGGAGAAAAAGGAAGGAGATAAGGATGGAGGAAGGGAGAGGAAAGAAGTAAGGGAGAGAGGGAGGGCATTATACGGGCGCGGAGAACAGTAGGAGGGAAGGAGAGAGAAGCATTAAAGAGAGAGGGAGAGGGAGAGGGAGGAAGAGTAGGCATACGGGTGGTAAGGAGAGAGAGAGAGAGAGAGAGAGAGAGAGAGAGAGAGAGAGAGAGAGAGAGAGAGGGGGGGGGGGGGGGATTAATTAATATAAAGGGTGTTTTACGAGTGTTTTATCACGGCGAGGGAGTTTATCGCAGTCATAGGGCGCTTTATCAGTATAGAAAGTGTTTTACTATCAGTTAAAACGCCTATAAAACTCTCTCAAAAAAACGTCTTAGAATTTCCTGGAACGGTTTTTTTTTTTTTTTTTTTTTTTTTTTTTCACTGGCAACGTTTTCAGGACTTTAAACGTTTATTTTTTAGAGAACGTTTGTTGATCTAAGAAGTTATTTATTTTATAGACTTCTGAACGGCTTTTTTTTTTCGCAGGAATGTGTGTGTGTGTGTGTGTGTGTGTGTGTGTGTGGGTCTGTGTGTGTGTGTGTGAAGAATTAGATATGTTTGTAGAGAAAACTTTGTGTCTTTGTACTTTACCGTTTTATTGTTTGCGTTCTTTTTTACACACACACACAGAGAGAGAGAGAGAGAGAGAGACGGGGGGGGTGATGGCGTGTTTAAGAGGGTGTGAGTGTGTGTGTGCGTTGCGGTTGACCAGAGGCTGTGATTATGTTGTTGGGGAGATTAATCGCCTCTTTACCTCCAGCCGCCTCTTCGTCAGGAATACTCACGCGATCTCCTCCTCCTCCTCCTCCTCCTCCTCCTTCGTCGTCTTTGTTTGTTCTCGTTTTTCTCTTTGTTTGCTCCACATTTTTTTTCTTCTCCACCTTCCGTGGTTAATTTTCTTCATTCTTTGTTTTCTTTTCTCTGTTTCCTCTCTCCCAGTTTTTGCACTCTGTTCCTATTATTTATCCTCCTCCTCCTCCTCCTCCTCCTCCTCCTCCTCCTTCATCGTCTTTGTTTTCATTTTCCTCTTTGTTTCTTTTATTACCTCTCATCTTTTTTTCCTTCTTCACCTTCCGTGGGGTTTTTTTCTATTTTCTTTGTTTTCTTTTCTGTCTTCTCTTTCTCCCATCTTTGCCTTCTCCTCTTCCTACTCTTTTTCCTCCTCCTCCTCCTTCTCCTCCTCCTCCTCCTTCTTTCTCATCTTTCATCCCCAAATCTTCTGTTCTTTCATCTTTTTAACATCTCTTCCTTTCCTTTGTACTTATATGTCTCACTTCTTTGTCTTTTTTTTTCTCCTTCATCTATGCATTTATTCTCTGTCTCTTTCTTCTCCTCCTCCTCCTTTTTCATCTTTTCGTCCCTAAATCATGTTCTTTCATTTTTTTTATCCCCTTTTCGTCTCCTTTGTACCTCGTCTGTTCCTTCCTTTATCTTCTTTTCTTTATCATCATTGCTTCTATTCTCTTACTCTTTCTCCTCCTCCTCCTTCTTTTTTTTCCATTTTTCGTCCCCAAGCCATTTGTTCTTTCATCTTCTTTATCCCTTCTTCGTTTCCTTTGTACCTCATCTGTCCTCCTCCCTATCCTCTTTTTTTCTCTATCATCATTGTTTCCATTTTCTTAGTCTTTCACCTCCTCCTCCTCCTCCTGTTTCATCTCTTCGTTCTCAAATCCTCTGTTCTTTCATCTTCTTTATCCCCTCTTCACTTCCTTTGTACCTCCTCTGTCCCTCTTCCTTATCCTCTTTTTCTCAATCATCCATGCTCATCTTCTTATCAGTCTCTCTTTCTTTTCCTTTCCTTTTTTTTTCTCTTCCTTTTCTCTGCTTCATCTTTGCCGCCAATAAGCTTTCTTTTGATCTTTTCTTTCGTGTTTTTGCCTCCTCCTCCTCTTCTTCTTCTTGACCATTCTTTTCTTCTTCATACCTCCTTTCAGTCCCCTCCTCCTCCTCCTCCTCCTCCTCCACCTGCCACCTCTACGTCTTCCATTACGCCTCATTGTCATCTCCGAACCTGTTGTTTCTGCGCCTTAAGTCTTCTATTATCATCTCACTCTTCTTCGCCCCTACACTTCTTTGGCTCCTCCTCCTCCTCCTCCTTCTGTTGTTTCTGCTCTCTACGTCTTTATTATTATCTCATTCTACTCTTCTCTCCCGTACACTTCTTGGCTCCTCCTCCTCCTCCTCCTCCTTCTCCTCCTCCTCCTCCGGTTCCTTCACAACAGTAAGAAAGATGAGGAGTTGAAACGCGTACGCCCCCTTCCCTCCCCTCTCGCCCACACAAACACTAAAACATGACAAAACAAAGGTAACACACACACACACACACACACACACACACACACACACACACACACGCACCGAAACATTCCCACCCCACCCCGCACACACAAACACAACAAAACAAATACCACGAAGACAACAACAACAATAATAGAAAAACACTCGTGCCAAATTATCAAAACAAAAACAGAAAAAGAGGGAAACGAGAGAGAAAACCCAAGAATTAGAAAACAAGTGAACGGATAAACAAATAGATAAATAAAACTGTGAATAAGTGAAATAAACGAAAAAGTGAGTTAGTGAAGTTAATGAATAGGAAGAAGAGAGGAAGAAAGAGGAAAGAAAAGGAAGGAAGAGGAAAGACAAAAAGAGAAATCAAGTACCGTACACGAATAAAAAAAAAAGATCAGTAAAAGTGTGACAGCGAAATAAAGGAATAAGTGAGTAAATGAAGTTAATGAATAGGAAGAAGAAAGGAAAAAAGCAGAAAGAAACGGAAGGAAGAGGAAAGACAAAAATAGAAAACAAGTACACGAATATAAAAAAAAAGAGATAAATAAAAGTGTGATAAAGTGAAATAAAGGAACAAGTGAGTTAGTGAAGTTAATGAATAGGAAGAAGAAAGGGAAGAAGAAGAAAGAAAAGGAAGGAAGAGGAAAGACAAAAATAGAAAACAAATGAACGGATAAACAAATAGATAAATAAAACTGTGAATAAGTGAAATAAACGAAAAAGTAAGTTAGTGAAGTTAATGAATAGGAAGAAGAAAGGGAGAAAGAAGAAAGAAAAGGAAGGAAGAGGAAAGACAAAAATAGAAAACAAGTATATACACGAATAAACAGAGATAAATAAAAGTGATAAAGTGAAATAAAGAAACAAGTGAGTAAATGAAGTTAATGAATAGGAAGAGGAATGAAAGAGAGAAAAGGGAGAACGAAAAGCCAAAAAAAAAAAAGAGAAATCAAATAAGCGAATAAACAAATAGATAAATAAGACTTAGATAAATGAAATAACCACTAAGTGAATAAATAAGTTAACGGTCTTGGAAAACATGCAACCCACGGCAACAGGAGACTTTGCAACCTTGGCACTGGCCCTTGCGACATGATGGTGCCATGAGGGGGCCAGCGCTCCCCTTGACCCCCTCCCCGTGCCCCCCCCTCTACCCGCCCATGCCCCCCACTCACTTGCTCTCGCCCCCCCTCTTCCTCCTCATCCTCCTTCACCTGCCCTCTTCAACTCTCTCTTGTTTGTACCTGAAGAATACCCCCCTCTCTCTCTCTCTCTCTCTCTCTCTCTCTCTCTCTCTCTCATTTTCTATACTTGTCTCTCCTTTCCATTACTGTCCTTATATATCAATTCATCTTCATCAATCTATTTATTTATCATCTTTATCTACTCGTCTCTTTTCCATTAGTTTTTATCTATCTATATCTACATCTACTTGTCTATCTCCTTTCCATTAACGTCCTTACCTATCTATTTATCTATCTATCTATCCATCTATTACTATTATTTATCGTAGGATAATTGGAAAGTATTGCACCACACGCTCAAGGGCCGGTGTGACGGAAATACGCACTGAGGCCACGCGCAGCTATAGCTTGTGCCCCCAACTCTACCTTTGCTATAGTTGTGCAGGCGTTGCTTAGGTAGATTCCCTGGTTAATGTTTTCTTCGTCCTCGTCCTCGTCCTCTTCGGTGTCCTTTTTCTTGATGATGATGATGATGATGATGATGATGATGTTATTATTCTTTCACTATCCACTCTTCACCTGTCCTCCTGTTCATCACCTTTCATTATCATCCACTATTG
>NW_026112035.1:120000-125000 GCF_024679095.1 Eriocheir sinensis | reverse complement strand
GAAAGAAAACTAAATGAGATGAGTAGCCGGAAGGGAAAAAACGGAGAAGAAATGGGGGGAAAAGGTGTAGAAAGATCGGCAAAAAGGCATCTATCATAGGAAACAGGGAACGGAAGGAGTGAAGAAAAGGAAGAAAGAACTAGAAAGGTTTAATAGTCTGCGCAGTGGTGGTGGTGGTGATGAAGGTGGTGGTGGTGATGGTGATAGTGGTGGTGGTGGTGGTGGTTGTCCCAGAGGATAAACAAACTCTTCTAATTAATTCGTTACTAATTGATTTATTGACCCGTAATTGCAGTCATCCACCTCATTAGATTTTTTACTTTTTTTTTTTTTTTTTTTTTTTTTTTTGGTAATAATCTCGGTCAGTTGTTGTTTTTGTTTTGTTTTTTTCGTGTGAAGTTTTTGTTATATTAGGATCGACGTTTCCTGAGAGAGAGAGAGAGAGAGAGAGAGAGAGAGAGAGAGAGAGAGAGAGAGAGAGAGAGAGTCGTATTTCAGTATAATAATGGAGACAGACCGAGTAGCAGCCTTCCCCCCACGCCTTCTTTTCCTCCACCCCTCCACCCCTTTCCTCCCTCCATCCTTCCCTCCACCCCCTTCTTCCTTCTACACTAGAGTGAATTAAAGTATCAAATAACCCCCTCCCCCCTTCGCCCCCTCTCTCTCATCCCTCCCTCCCCCTCCCCCTCTCGTCCTCGCAATCAGGTGGTGGGGGTGGGGGTGGTGGAGAGTATCATTTAGTTGCAATTAATTATGATAATGACTGTTAATTAAGGTTGGATCAGATCAGGACGCGGAATGTGTGAGGGAAATGAGGGTGTTGGTGTTTGTTTAGTGGTGATGGTGGTGGTGAGGAGGAGGGGAAGGTAATGGTGATGATAATAGTAGTTTGATATAGATGAACACCAGTAATAATAGTGATGATAATGATAATAATAATGAGCTAATGAAAATGTGAATAAGTGCATAATTAAACTAATGATAAAAACGATGAAACCTCCCACGCTCTCGTCCTCCTCCTTCTCCTCCTCCTCTTCTTCCTCTTCCTCCTCCTCCTCCTCTTCCTCCACCAGCAAGAAAGGGCTACAAGATCGCTTACACTCCGGGAAATTACTGAAACCTTACAGCTTCATTTCTTGTTCATCAGAGTGCTTCACATCCTCTCTCTCTCTCTCTCTCTCTCTCTCTCTCTCTCTCACACACACACACACACACACACACAGAAACACGTTACTTCAGTGTGTGTGTGTGTGTGTGTGTGAGAGAGAGAGAGAGAGAGAGAGAGAGAGAGAGAGAGAGAGACTTCCGGGGTCCTCGCCCCCATATAGTGCGGGGTCATGTGAACGAAACTCAGGTCGGGTCAGATGGGGTCAGGTCGGGAGAGAGAGAGAGAGAGAGAGAGAGAGAGAGAGAGAGAGATCAAATGGTCAGGTCAAAAGGCAATCGGGTAGATCTTGAGGACAAATGAGGAGCGAAGACTCTCTCTCTCTCTCTCTTCTCTCTCTCTCTCTCTCTGAATAAGTTCGAAAGAGAGAGAGAGAGAGAGAGAGAGAGAGAGAGAGAGAGAGAGAGAGGCTTTTTATTAGACTGTTTCACTTCCCGTCTGGCGTGGTGGTAGAAAGGAAGTAAAGGAGGAAGGAAGGAAGGGAAAGAGGGAAGGAAGGGAAAGAGGGAAGGAAGGGCAACATACTATAACATCCCTCAGTCCCTCCCCTTTCCTCCCGTCATACATTTACAGACCCACTCCTCTCCTCCTCCTCCTCCTCCTCCTCTTCTTTTCCTCTTCCTCCTCCTCCTCTTCTCAATCTCTCCATCCCTCCAATGCACTGATATTTTAAGGGACAGGTGCGTTAATGAGAACAAATAAGTGTATACGGCACCATTTAAGAGAGAGAGAGAGAGAGAGAGAGAGAGAGAGAGAGAGAGAGACATTGTTCGGGTAGCTGGTGAGTGGTGACAGACTAGCCTTCTTAGATATATATAGATAGAGACAGACAGACGCATTCCTCTGTCGACCATTGACTAGCCAGACAGACAGGCAGAAATAAGGAATGAGAGAGAGAGAGAGAGAGAGAGAGAGAGAGAGAGAGAGAGAGAGATGGGTGTCAGCAGAGTATCGAGTAGCATTACCGCCCCTTTTGCTATGATCAAATCACACACACACACACACACACACACACACACACACTTTTCCTAGTATCTCCCCGCACAAACACACTTTCCTCGATACTTCACATATATCTTTTTCCATACTCTCGCACTCACCACTTCCCTCACACACCCATCCAGCCTTAATTTCGTCTCCCTCGCAAGTTCACAACCCCCTTATCTCCCATGCACGACCCTCCCCCCTCTGTCGTAGGCAAGGACAGTAATTAGAGCTGTTATTGCCGTGTTGGTAAAGTCAGGCTCACGTAACCTCCCTCCTAAGCTACAGGGGACGTGCCTTCCATCGTTATTCTGCGGTGACACCTTTCATTTTTTGTGACTAGTGAAACCACTTGCGACATCTGTGCAATTATTACCTCTACACAAGCCTTGTAATCTCTCTCTCTCTCTCTCTCTCTCTCTCTCTCTCATATATACAATAATGAGAACTTGCAGGTGCTGTTTTTCGAAACACATAATAACGGTTCTATTTTTTAGTCTTTTTTATATCTAATCAGTTAACGTGTGGTGTCTTCTCGTCGGAGGCATCTATTAATTATCTCCTCCAAGCATATGTGATTGATTGATTGATTGATTGATAGTTTATTGTTGCAGGGAAACAACAAAAGTAAAGGGAGGAACATGCCATCCCAACCCCCAGGCCGTACAGAATGTGATGATACAACTAGTGATACATTGGGAGGTAGTACGACGAATCGAAAATGACACAATGGCAGGAATGAATGTACTACAACAAGGGAGGAGGTAACGCTGATTTTTTTCTACAATTGTTGCTCGCGGACCTCCTTCAAGAACATTTATTAAGTAACATTGACCAGTTGAACACCTCGGGTAGTTTGGGAATCCATAAATATCCGTCCTAACATTATATCTGCGCCACGAAAGATTCCAACACCCGTGGCTGGGCGTGCATTAGGGCTATTAGACTGTTTCACTTCCTGTCTGGCGTGGTGGTAGAAAGGAAGTAAAGGAGGAAGGAAGGAAGGGAAGGAGGGAAGGAAGGGCAACATACTATAACATCCCTCAGTCCCTCCAATTTCCTCCCATCATACATTTATACAGTAATATGCACCCACTCGCCATGGAGAAGTCTTCCCTGCACGGCGTCTGTTTTGATACGTTTTCTGTGAGTGCGGCTTGTTTTATCGATATTCAGGCTTATATTTTAATAAGCAGAAATTTCGCTTTACACATACAAAAAACACGTCACAATATTTATACGAAGACCGCCGTATGCAAGCCATGTCATTATTTCCCTTCCTGCCCGATATCAGTCCGACATCAAGCCATGTATCCTTGTCTTGTTTGGCTATTTCTCCTTGTTTTGACGACGTGCGGTCTTCCTGCGGCGTCTATTTCCCAAAGTTCCACCGCTTGTTTGAAAATGACCGGAAATTTAGTAATGATGATTAAAACAATTAGCATTACCTTTCATACAGCAGCAAAGAGGAGGAGGACGCCAGTCCCCTCCTGCCTATCTCGCCCTATTTATCGTGTTTTAGCGCCACGGAGGAACTCAACGCCGCGGCCCATCATCATTTTAACCCTGTGGAATGGATACAACACTCGAGTAAGTATAATAACCGTGAAACAGAGGCTGGCGGCAAAGTAAATAAAGGAGGCTTGGATGGGAGGGACGCGCGCAAGGAAAAACAAACAAGAGGAAATGGGCTAACGCGGCTTTCTTTATTCAAATTTTTCCGCACCTACCCCCGCTGAGGAAGGCTCGCAGGGGGTGAACGAGGACGCCTGGTGCTGTGGCGGGGCCTGGGGGTCCTTGGGGGGGTGAGGCACTGGAGTCCTGCCCCTGAAATGTCAGATGGAGGGGGCGAGTCCTGGAGGTGGCGTTGGCAGGGGTGCCCAGCTGACTCACCTGACATGTCCTGGTGGCTGCCGGGTGTGGGTGACTCCAGGGCTCAGGGGAAGCTTAGGCCGCTTAGGTGACCCTCTCGTAAGGTGACCGTGAGACCCATAGGTGACTGAGGTGTGGGGCTGAGTAATGGGAGGGGTAATGTTGACGATAGGGTAGCCACCTCTTGCCAAGGTAATACTTACAATATGGGTTCTTTTTAGGTCCCAGAATGCAGGGCAGTAACAAATGACTCGGAAAATAAAAGGGGGATCAAGGGGGGCAAACCCCCCCTGTTAAATAGGTTACATTAGGTTAGGTTAGTTTGAAATTATTTGGCATGTAGTGCAGGGTGGCAGAAATACGCAGCACGGGACGGGACAGGGCAGTGGTGGAGGTGGGCCACAAGATACATACAGGGTCAATTCTAAGTAAAAGTGACACAAGAAACCACTTGTGGCCCTTTGACTGTGCTATTTTAAGGGGGCTGACCGTTTTTTACCCTTTTTTCTTTATTCAATGGGTTATTGTCATGATTTATATACCAGATGTAACGGACACCCTACGCTTAAGATATAGTCCTAAAAACCCAATCTATCACCTTTCCATTTTTTACCAATGAGAATTTTTGGAAAATTTGAAATTGTTTTGAAAAGGCTATTTCTACTATGATAATTGCTCTAGATGGGAACAATTACTATAGTACAAGAACCATGTTTAGGCCAATGAAAGTATAGCAAAAGTCTGTATCAAAAATCATTAGTTTGCAAAATATAAATTTTCAAACTTTCATGGTCATAATTTTCCCCTAAAAATTCAGACATAAATACACCATAATTCAGTCACTTCATATACGAGAAAAAACTCACTATAGTTTGATTCTTACATGGCCAGGCATGGTTTTGGTGTTGGTTTCATTGAAATCAGTTGAAAAATGATGGAGAAATTGAAATGCAAAGGTACATAACTTACATTTTGAGAT
>NW_026112035.1:40000-115000 GCF_024679095.1 Eriocheir sinensis | reverse complement strand
CTAAACATTTGAACTGTGGACAGTCAACAAATAATTAAAGTATCTTTTTACCTCAGAGCAGTATCAATAGTGTGTACATCTATTTAATCTAATAATTTTATAATAATGTTGTATTTTCCAAGAAGCCACACTTGAAATATCTCAGGCCCAAAAATGTTTAGTCATGGAGATGCATCCTTTGTTGACTGTACACACGTTAATGAACGAGTAAATCACGTGTTGCAAATATACCTCCTTCACCTGCCAGCACCAGTGCCTGGTTAGGTGGAGTTTACGTATGCCAAGTCTAACAATTGTAATGGCATCTTTTAAGAAAGTAAATATATGTGTGGAAATTATGCTGTCTCTATATTTTGTATATTATTATTATTAATCTAATGATAATAAGTTGGATTTAGGGAGCAAGTGGTAGTAATTCAATACCACAAAATATATCACAAAACAGTTAGAAGCAGTGTGAAGAGTGATGCTTGGCCTGTTTGGGCACGTCAGTCTCTGCAAACCGCTGGCACACAGGGCTCAGGGTCCCCCCAGTGCTGGGGAACACCTCACCGCTGAGCTTATATTTCCCAACTTGTGGTGGGTGGTTGAGGAGGAAATGCAATGAGTACTGAACGCACTTGGTCCGGATCTTGATGTTGACGTCATTGAACCTGCCCAAGAAGGCCTCCCAGAGCGGCATGTGGTTGATGGCCACGTTGGAGTCCTTCTCAGAGAACATGCTTGCAAGCAAGGACACAGACCTGTAGCGTTCCTCCTCGTCCACACTCTTGAGCTTGTACTCCATTTGGGGCAGCACAACGAGCGGTACAGATGGACAGGTGTGATTGAGTTCGTAGATGAGATCGTACACCTTTTTCAAGGTGACTTAACTCTTTTCCTCACTGCCAAGGATCAGAACCGTGTTGAAGAAAGCCTTGATATAAGGTTTCAGGGTGTTGTAGCACCTGAAAATGACCTCCTTGGCAATCTGGTAGTCATTCCTTCACTTTGACTCGTAGTATGTCAGTGATACAGCACGCGATGAGAAGCTGAACATTGCAACTACCGTATGTCAGGATAAACTCATCGGAGATATGCATGGCCAGTGGAATGTACTCCTGGAAGGCCCTATTATCCTGGCCCATGGATTGCAGTGTGTATGCAAGTGTCTTCAGCTGGTGGATCAGCTCATCCGACCCCACGTCCTCCATCACCTCCTGACACCCCAGAGGGTACAGGATGGCAAGGTTGTTCCCACAGTCCATCGCTGCTCTTAGCTTGACACTCATCTCACTGCTTCTAATTATTCTGTGGTATTGAATTACTACCACTCGTTCCCTAATTCGAATTAAATATCATTAAATTAATAATAATAGGAATATACAATATATACAGACGGAATAATTTTCACAATATGGTCTTGTTAATAAACTGATTATTATTATAGTAGTATCTTTTCTCAACATCAGCTTATTTCTTATTATGGGGTTTTCAAACATCACAAGCTATTATTGCAGACTTTATTACTGAGACAACCATTTCATTCACATCTTCCTTCAGGGTCTTAGTGTAATGATTTTAGTTGGCTGAAACAGTGATGCCCAGTGCTCATTGTTTTACTATTTATGGGTCTTTTCCGTTTGGCGTACAGCGCTAAAAGTAATTTTAATATAGATTTTTCTATGTTTTTTTGTCCGTAGAATCAGAATATCACATTATTTTTTTGGAGAAATTAACAGTTTTTGAGTTATTTGCCTTTAAAGTTATTTTCTTCCTATCTATTACTGAAGGAATTCAAACTTTAAAAAGTCGTAATATTCAGTATTATATACAATTTATTAATACAGAACTAGTTCAGTACATATAAAAAAACAAACAAAGAAGTCATCCTTTTAATTTTTCTGAAAATTAGCAATATTTTTCAGTATTTCAGGTTAGGTTAGGTTAGGTTAGGGGTTAGGTTAGGTTAGGGGTTAGGTTAGGTTAAGTTAGGTTAGGTTAGGTTAGGTTAGGTTAGGGGTTAGGTTAGGTTAGGTTAGGTTAGGTTAGGTTAGGGGTTGGGTTAGGTTAGGTTAGGTTAGGGGTTGGGTTGGGTTAGGTTAGGTTAGGTTAGGGGTTAGGTTAGGTTAGGTTATTTTGTAAGTCTCACCTCTCTTAGATAGTTATTGAAATCCACCATGGTATTATGGTTTAACTTCAAAGGAAAATAACTTAAAAACTGTTCGTTTCTCCATAAAACGGTTGTCATATTCGGATTCTACGGACAAAAATACATAAGAAAATCTATATTAAAATTAATTTTAGCGCTGTACGCCAAACGGAAAAGATCCCTATTTATTTACTTTTAAAATATTTAGCTGCTCTGTTTAACTTCATTTTAAATGTAACAATCTTTGAATCTGAAATACAGTAAAAGGTAGGAGCGGATGACACTGAGCGTTTGTGTTCTGTTTTGTGTTGTCCAAAGTACTTCAATGTTGTCACTTGTGTCTCCGTATTAGAGGAAGGATAAACCCTCACGAAGGCAGCTTGATGCCCGTCTCCTCCTCTATCCAGTCGAGGAAGTACGGGACGGAGGAGTGGCCGTCGGGCAGCGTGCCGTCACAGGTACTCGTCGCCGTGAAGCTGGTGATGCCCATGGCCACCAGGCGACCCTCCAGCTCCATCATGACGGGGCCGCCCGAGTCCCCCTGAGGGAAAATAACGGCCATGAGGTGCTGGACTAACAGGGAAAAAAATGGCGCACTCGGTCTGCTGTGGCCTAAAACATGGCTAAAATTTCATCTTTTAGATACTTGTTTTTGCCAACTTTATTTTTTCCACGATACAACAATAACCTCACGTGCACAGGAAATCGTAAATCATAGTACCCTAATGAAAAAAAAAAAAAAGCCACAACATACTCAAATGAAGGGAGCGCAGGTGTCGCCTCCGTACTCACGATGCAGATGTGCTTCCTGTCGTTGCCGTACGTGCAGAAGTGGTGCTCCGTGATGTACTTGGGGAAGTAAGGCTTGCACTTGGCTGAAGACATCCCGGTCCTTTCTATCATGTTCAGCACGTTGCTTTTCTTGCCTGGGAAGTGAGAGAATACGCCGCTTCTATAAGAATTTAGCCATTTCGATAAATGACTGTAACAAAGCTAAGTATAAGTTGAATACGTCCCTATACTAGTTGATACTAATCTTTTTTTTTCATTTATATGTGTGTAAATACTTGGCAAAACAAATCGGTAAATTCTTCAATGGCCTAAACAGCTAAACGTCTAAACTTGTGCCCCATTTATATAGGTTTATCAGGCTGTTCCAGACGTGTAGCAGAGTGTATTACCAGTCTCGTCGTTGCCCCAGCCGGAGATCTCTAGCTTGGCCCCTTCAGGAGATACGTCCACGAGGCTTCGCGGCGGCAGGCAGATGGGGCGGATGGTGGTGCTGAAGGCCACAGGGCGCTCCAACCTAGCGCCGAGGCGAGTGAGGTGTTCATGGCAGAGGTATGGGATGTTGGGTGTCGTATATAAGGTGTGACTAAAGCTTGGTGTGGCGAGGAATGGATGTGATGTAAAGGAAATGCGGCTAGGCCTGATGTAGTGATTGCTATGCGTAGTTTAGCGAGTGTGGAGTAGGTAGTGTGGGTAGCTATATAAGTTAATGTTTGATATAGGGTAACGCAACCAAGGAAGTGAATCGATTGGTGATGGTTAAAGCTCAATTGTTATATAATCCAAAGATCCTAGTGGTGGGATATTTTCATGCAGTACACAGTAATTTATAAGTGAGAGGAAACACGAACTCTAGGCATTAATGTTATAGCGAAACATTTAAAAAGTTCACGGTTATAGGATATCATCAAGTGAACATAATATAATCAAGAGACCCTAACTGCGAGATACTAACGGGCATCTTGTTTGTTGTTGCCTTTGAGTTGCTTCCTATGCTGTAAGGAAAATTAAGGCATTGACACTATAATGAAAGGAGAGGGCACACACTTGAGGAGAGCCACGTCGTAGAGAAAGTTGAGCTTAGGATGGAGGATGACCTTGCTTGCCTCCGTCACTACCTCGCCGCCCCCGTCCCTGGTGACCACGCCCAGGTGTACCTTCACGCTGGGGGTCAACAGCGTGCCGTCCTTCGTCCTGGGACACACACACACACACACACACACACACACACACACACACACACACACACACACACACACGTTCATGTAAGAAAGTAAACATTAGTATTGATATTTCCACCTTTATACACTCACACGAAATTTACCAGTGGAAGTATACACCAATAATTTTCAACCTGTTATCACACACACACACACACACACACACACACACACTGAGAGAGAGAGAGAGAGAGAGAGACGTAGGAACACGCACGCACGCTCACAGAAACACGCAAGCACGCACACAGTCAGTCCCCTTGTGTGTGTGTGTGTGTGTGTGTGTGTGTGTGCGCGATACTCGCTTGAAAACTGTCATAACCGTTATTGTATATGCGTAGGAATTTTGCACAACGGAAAATTTATTAGCTGATATTAGTATAGTATTTTTTTCTTCATTTTAAGCATATACTAGAAGAAAATAATGTTGAGCGCCTCCACTGAGTGGACAAATATGTAACTAAAGTAACGTAATAAGTAAGTAATCAAATACCTGACTAGATTAATTGCCCCAAACCAGGTGTGTGTGTGTGTGTTACCTGCGGAGACAGTGTGAGGCGGTGATGACCCATTCAGAGTGTATGAGTGACCCCGAACAGGTCACTTGGTAGTCACTCCATCTGATGTAGAGGAGGACCTGAGAGAGAGAGAGAGAGAGAGAGAGAGAGAGAGAGAGAGAGAGAGAGAGAGAGAGAGAGAGAGAAAGCAGTGTTTATACAATATTGCGCAAGCGACTATTGATTCCACAAATTACCACACACGCACAGAGAGAGAGAGAGAGAGAGAGAGAGAGGGGGGGGGGGGGGGCGGCCTTACCTGCCACGGGTACTGGTGTTCAATAGTTTCCGTTCCCCCGGTCATGCGATTCAGCTTCACTCTGTTCGGTAGCCCACACACGGGGGAGGTGGCCCACGTGGGGGTGGAACCTGGGGGAAGAAGGGTTTTGTACACACACACACACACACACACACACACACACACACACACACACAGATGCACAGTTAGATGTTTTATTGTTGTGAACTCAGCATTATAATTGTTTACCTGTTAATTAATGTTGCCTTTACCTGTCACCATAAACAGCAGACAGATTGAATTTAATCCTTCTCCTCCTCCTCCTCTTCCTCCTCTTGCTTTCCTTTATTTCTTTCAGCTGATTTTACTTTGTTCGTCTTCATCCCTTTGTTATTGTTACTCTTTATCATCATCTGTCTTTTATTTTTGTCATCATTTTATTTCCTCCTCCTCCTTCTTCAACTACTACTACAACTACTACTACTGCTACTTCTACTACTACTACTACTACTGACCGATGGCGTCCACATAGCAGTCCATGCCCTGGCCCACCGTGCGGCAGTCCGAGTGGAATCCCAGGGTCAGGCTGCTGGAAGGGTACACGACCCCCTCAGGACCCAGCTGCCCACGGAACCTGTGATGACCATGTGCTAACTGTAGACGACCCGCTTATTGGACAGTCACTCTTTAGGTTATGTTAGTCTTTTTCCTCCTATAAGAGTTAATAAGTGTGTTTTGTCAAGGGTTGCAGTAATGTGTACCGTTTGAGGGGTCTTTTTTTTTACGTTTTTTGTGTGTGTCTTCGTGTTTTGTTTGATACTATGGTGGGTGAATAGTCTAAAATAATGCTGGTCTTGGTGTCATTGTATTCATAGTTTTCTCTAGCAATGGTAACTGTGTGGGTGAGTCATGTTCACTAGGCAGGGCGACGTGTGTGTGTGTGTGTGTTACGTCTTTAAAGTGCAATATAGCGGTGACTGTTGATTTATCGTGATGGTGGTGGTGTAGCGTCGTGGTGGTGATGGTGACAGTGTGTGGTGGTGATGGATTGGTATTGTAGCCTATCGTCTCTACACTGATGGTGATGACAAGTAGTGGTTTGGATCGTCATTGATGGTGATGACAAGTAATGGTGTTGAGGGTGTGCGGTGTTGTTGTTAGCCCAGTAATTAAAGGGGTGGTGGTGAAGGACAGAGTAGCAATAGTGGTGGCGGTGGTGATGAGCATCGTTTTAAATCATCACATCAATGGTGGTGAAGATGTAAATTGTATCCTAATCCCTATAAAGTGGTGATGACTGTAGTGTGTGATTCGTTATACATTCCACAAAGTGATGAGTACGTGATGATATTGGTGTTGTCAGGTCATTACATTGGTGGTGAAGGCGTGTGTTCATTGATACTCCTTAATGTGGTGATGTCGTGTGGTGGTGGTGGTGATGATTGTGTGTTGTGATATCGCAGTGGCGGTGTATGGCTGTGGCGTGCTGTGTTATTTCGCCTTTAAAAATGTGATGAGGTGTGTTTGTGTGTTGCATGGGGGGGGGGGGGACTGATGTTGGTTTGTCCGTAGTGGTAGTGGTTAGAGTTAAGTAGCTTGTTGTGTATTGAAAGTATAGTGAGTGTGTGTGGTTTGGCTTATATGTATAGTGAGTGTGTGGTTTGGTTTATATGTATAGTGAGTGTGTGTGGTTTGGTTTATATGTATAGTGAGTGTGTGTGGTTTGGTTTATATGTATAGTGAGTGTGTGTGGTTTGGTTTATATGTATAGTGAGTGTGTGTGGTTTGGTTTATATGTATAGTGAGTGTGTGTGGTTTGGTTTATATGTATAGTGAGTGTGTGTGGTTTGGTTTATATGTATAGTGAGTGTGTGGTTTGGTTTATATGTATAGTGAGTGTGTGTGGTTTGTTATGTCTAGATTATTACGAGGGTGTGTGGTTTATAAGTATAGTGATGAAGCAGAGTGGTTTATTATGTCTCTAAAAGTATAGTGAGGGTGTGTGTTTAATAAGTATGATGATGAAGCTGCAGTTGATTATGTCTCTAAAAGTATAGTGAGGGTGTGTGTTTAACAAGTATGATGATGAAGCTGCAGTTTTTTTTTTTATATATATATTCAAAGTATTTGTGAGGTTGTGTAGTTAATTATGGTGAGGAGGCAGTGAGGTCGGTTATGCCTTTAGAAATATAGTGAAAGTGTGTGGTTTTAAAGTATAGTAATGAAGTTTTTTTTTTTTTTTTTTTTTTTTTTTACAGTAAAGGAGACATTTCAGGGTCAAAAGATGAACAAAAAGTCCGCTAGATACACACAAAAAAGCCTGAGGTATATGTGTGTCCGTATCTCTCTCTATCTTTCAAGTCTAGTGGTGATGAGGATGTGGTGTGTGGTGATATATAATTTATAGTGGCGGTGAGGGTGTGGTGCTGTGGTGGTGTTCTCACATTACAGTGGCGGTGAGGGTGTGGTGGTGTTCTCTCATCACAGTGGCGGTGGTGCTGTGGTGATGTTCTCTCATTACAGTGGCGGTGGGGGTGTGGTGGTGTTCTCTCATTACAGTGGTGGTGAGGGCCGGCACGTACAGGGCAATGGTGTCGTCCTGGCCGTGCTGCACCGACAGGTAGTCCCCCTCGCCGAGCCCGAAGGAGGAGCAGGTAAATAGCAGTTGGGTGTAGTTCGTCTGGAAGCAGGAAGTAAGAGTAGGAAAAGTAGGAGTGTCTACCTGCTGCTTTGCGTCTCTTTGTGTTCTTCAGGTAAACAGTATAAGGAGGAGGAATACATAGGAAGAACAGACACCAGAAGACCTGTCGGTCTATGGCGAGGGTGTCTGTTTACTACCGCTAATACTAGTGATCTACGTGTGGTAGGACAGGATTGAATAGATGAAGGGTCCTCCCTACCCACTTCTCCCTCCGGCAACGTGCCGGCAGGAAATAGTTAGAAGAGAACACCATGTTCCTTTAAGGAAGAAAGGGACATGGAAATTTTATAGTAAAGAGAGAAATAAGAGGAAATTACTACCCTAAACTTACGCTACTGGTGACCTAAGCTGTGGGGGAAACTAATGTCTTCAGGTTGTACTCGTGCTGCAGGCTGCCTGAGACAAACGAAAAAGGGTCAGTAAACAATGTATGTAGTTGAATCAAATATATATATATATATATATATATATATATATATATATATATATATATATATATATATATATATATATATATATATATATATATATATGAATAGATAAATAAATAAAAGCTAGTATTAAATTGGACCGCTCACGATGGAGTGAGATGTAGTTTCAGGGGTTACGGGTAGAGGCTTGATCCTCGTTTACCTTCGGTACAGGGGTACGCTCCAGTATCTTGTTAACCTTACTGTTCCCACACCTCACTTCCTGAAACATATGGAAAAGGGTCAGTAAAATCTTATATCCCTGAAATACTTATCCAATGAAGACTTGAAGCTATTAATACTTTGTGCGCTAACTACTGACGGTGGGAGTCTATTCCAGTGATCGACGACTCTATTATTGAAATAAATTCTGCGCGCCAATGTATTACATCGGTTTCCCTTTAACTTCATACCGTTGCTGCGTGTCATTGTGTTGGTGTCTCTCTGAAATAGACTATCGGGGTTAATGTTTTCGAATCTATTAAGGATTCTGAACACTTCAATTAAGTCCCCTCTTACTCTTCGCTTCTTTAAAGAAAACATATCTAAACGCTTTAAACGCTCGTCATACGTCAAGTTACGGAGCGCTGGAATTTGTTTGGTTGCTCGTCGCTGTATCCTTTCTCGCAAAACTTGATCTCTGATATAAATCGGTGACCAGAACTGAACGGCGTATTCTAGGTGTGGTCTAACAAATGCTAAATATAATCTCTTCATAAGTTCGGGTGATTACTCGCCGCAGAACATTGATCACTCATTTTAAGAGTGTTATTGATAATGACACCAAGATCTTTTTCTTGTTTTACTTCGCTGAGTTCATGTCCTTGAAGCTGATGTTAGGATTTTTTTCACCTATGTGCATTACTTTACATTTATCTACGTTGAAATACATTTGCCATTTTTCGCTCCAGTCGGTAAGTCTTATTAAGTCTGATTGAATGTTCTCGCAGTTTTTACTGTTCGTTACCGTACCTCCTAGTTTGGTGTCGTCGGCGAATTTGGCTACTTTTGACAGGATATCAGTCTCTAAATCGTTCACGTAAATTATGAATAGTGTTGGCCCCAGGACCGAACCTTGGGGCACGCCACTGGTCACGGGTTGCCAATCAGATGCTTCACCATTAAGAACTACACTCTGTTCTCTATCGGTGAGCCAGTCATGAATCTACGTACATAGATGGTCACTAATACCGTGGGAACGCAGTTTTGAAATAGGCCTAACGTGGGGAACTTTATCAAATGCTTTCTGTAAGTCTAGGTAAATTACGTCATATGGGGCTCGGGCGTCCCAACTTGAATAAACGTCGTTGAAAAAAGTTAATAAGTTGGTAAGGCAAGATCGATTACTACGAAATCCATGCTGATTATCAGTTATCAAATCATTTGTGTCGAGGAAAGTGATAATTTTATCCCTGATTGTTTTTTCGAATAATTTAATTAGGACAGACGTAAGGCTGATAGGACGATAATTACTGGCTTGTTTTTTATCTCCTTTTTTAAATATTGGGGTAACATTGGCCTGTTTCCACTCTAGAGGCAGACTAGCCTGTGTAATGACTTGTTGAACATTAACGTTATGAGTAATTCTAGCTGTTGACTACATTCTCTTAACACGCGAGGAGATAAATTGTCGGGGCCCGGAGATTTATTTGAATCAATTTTTTGCAGGTACGCACGCACTTTACTGATATCAATTTCGGTCAACGCAAGCTTATGTTCTTCAGGGCCTTGAAAAATAGTCCTCGGGGCAGGGATCGATATCATGTTCTTCTTTCATTCTACCTTTTAAATTCTGCCGTAGTGTTGTTTTTCTTTCTACCTTCTATCGACATTTTCATGCCGACTGCTCCTCTGAACTTGCTAAATGCATGTTTTCACCTCTCCCGCAGCCCCGCTTCACCCGACTTTCTGCTATTGCTCATCCTTATTCTATCCAAATCCCATATGCAAGAGTGAACTAGCATCTTCATTCTATTATCCCTTTCACTGGTAAACTGTCTTTCCTCTTGCCTACGACTACAAGTCTTCAAGAGGGGAGTATCAAGACACTTCCGAAATTGAGCCTCTTCTGGCCATTCTTGTCTTTTGCGGGATCGTCCATCAACACCTTACCATGACTATAAAATTATCACCTCCCTTCTCGTGTCTTTCTACAGAAATAATATGCCTTTTGAAGTAACAAATAAAAAGAATGTTTTTAAGCAATAATTCGCATCATTGTAGACTATATATATT
The DNA here is from genome assembly GCF_024679095.1 of Eriocheir sinensis. Taxonomy (NCBI): domain Eukaryota; kingdom Metazoa; phylum Arthropoda; class Malacostraca; order Decapoda; family Varunidae; genus Eriocheir; species Eriocheir sinensis. Next base: position 104,662 of record NW_026112035.1, on the reverse strand, counting down.
TTGTGAGTGAAGTGGAGCGCTGGCGGGCGTATGCTAAATTTTACATACGGTATGTGACTCTGTACTATCACGATGGAAATTACCTCACCCATATATGAATTAAGACGAGTCATTGAATGCCTCCGAGCGTAAAATTTTAAAAAGGTAGAAAGATATTATATACACAGCTACATTACCTTAAAGGCCTTGTTTTTAATGCTGCCATGTGTAATAGGCTTAAAACTCTACTTCCTTGACCGGCAGACCAGGCGCTGCTCCGTGCAAGTAACCGCAAACATTGGAAAATGCACGTTGCAGTCCTGTGCGTGACCCTGGCAAGCTATGGTACTGACTTGGCTTGACGGGCAGTACTTATTTGGGGGGAGTAGTGTGTGGGTCTGTTTATCTGTATGTGAGTCAACAGTCAAATACATTTACGTCTTTCTTCCGGCAGGTTCTCGTGAAAGTGGAACTAGCAACAATCTGCGGCTCTGACTTACACACACTCGCCGGAACCAGAACCACGGATCACCCCTGGTTGGTAGTTTTTCATTCTTTGCATGTTTGTCTGCCTTTCTGTCCGTGCCTGCCTGCCTCTGTCTGACTCTCATTAAGTCTTTAATTCTCTCTCTCTCTCTCTCTCTCTCTCTCTCTCTCTGATATGGAAATTAGAAAAGAATGTAATTGACTGGGTGAAAGCTTACTTAGAGAGAAGAGTAATGAGACCAGTGGTAAGAGATATAAATTCAAAGTGCAGACAAGTAACAAGTGGTGTTCCCAAGATTCAGTATCGACACCCATAATATTTTTTTTTCTACGTATATAAATGAAATGACGGAAGGAAATGACAGTTACATCAGTTTGTTTGCAGATGATGGAAAATTAATGAGGAAAATAACAACTCAAGAAGACAGTGAAATGTTATAAAATTATCTAGATAAAATTCATGTGGAGCAAAAAAATGGGAAATGGAATTTAATGTAAAAAAAAATGTCATGTGCTGGAAATTAATAAGAGTGAAGTAAGACGCACAAGAGGGCATAAAATGAGCGATAAAGTATTATTGAAAAAGAGCAAAGAGAATGGGAGTTGGCAAAGAGGAAAACCTATCTCCAAAAAGTCACATCAACAAAATATTCGGAGAAACATACGAGATACTAATAAATATAAGAGTAGAGTTCCATCACATGGACAAGGATATAACAAAGAGGCTAATATTATTACTTCATTGATTAGACCAAAATAATTGGGTCATGTAGAAATGGTATGGCAGCAACAAAAAGAAACATATAAGGTAATTAAAAAGAATACAAAGAATAGCTACAAAAATGGTTCCAAACTAAAAGATTTAACTTATGAAGACAGATTACGGGGAATGAATTTGGCAACTTCAGAAGAAAGAAAGAGATCTAATTACCATATATAGACTAATAAATGGCCTTGAAGGGTCAGATAGACAAGATCTGCTATTAATAAGACAGCAAGTAGGAAGACAAAAAACAGGACACAGAATGAAGTTGATGAAACCAAGGTCCTTAAATTCAGTTTCACGTATAGAGTTGTAGATGCGTGGAATGGATTAAATGAAAATGTTGTGATGACAACGAGTGTCAAACCGTTTAAGGAAAGATTGGATAGTTACAGAGACGGGACAATACGAGTCTCGCTCAGCTGGCCTTGTATGCTACAACAACACCTTTTCACCCTCAAATTAAAAAAGTTGAATGTCAAATTAAAAAAGTTGAAACTCAGATTTAAAAAGTTGAAATTCAACTTTAAAAAGTTGAATTTCAAATCAAAAAAGTTGAATTTCAAATTTAAAAAGTTGAATTTCAAATTTAAAAAGTTAAAATTCAAATTAAAAAAGTTGAAATTCAAATTTAAAAAGTTGAAATTCAAATTAAAAAAGTAGAATTCCAAATTTAAAAAGCTGAATTTCAAATTAAAAAAATTGAATTTCAAATTAAAAAAGTTGAATTTCAAATTTAAAAAGTTTAAATTCAAATTAAAAAAGTTGAATTTCAAATTAAAAAAGTTGAAGTTCAAATAAAAAAAGTTGAGGTTCAATTAATAGATGAAGTGCAAGTCATAGAAAGATATATGTGCATGCCTACATACATAAATGCATACATCCACAAACATATATATATATATATATATATATATATATATATATATATATATATATATATATATATATATATATATATATATATATATATATATATATATATATATATCTATTATATATATATATATATATATATATATATATATATATATATATATATATATATAAAATCTACGTATGTGAAGGTATTCTATTTTTCATTATTTTTACGTTGCTACGTATAGCGCAATAGTGCGCCTCTCTCCCACTGAGCTCTAATACACATGGAGGGGTTACCTCCCCCGTCAGCGTTCGGCCGCCGGCCGCTATATTTAATGACCCGCACTCGGCGCCTCCACCATAGTAATTCAATGGGAACTCTGTAGTTATTTTGTTTTCTTTGTCTCACTCATTCCACATTCGCTCATTCCAAGGACTCATTCCAGACCCCCTCACTCCACAGGCATTCATTCCACTAACACTTATTCCACAAACACTCATTCCACACACACTCATTCCACACGCACTCATTCCACAAACCCTCATTCCACAAACACTGATTCCACACACACTCATTCCACACGCACTCATTCCACAAACACTCGTTTCACACGCACTCATTCCACAAGCACTCATTCCTCAAAGACTCACTCCACAAGCATTCATTCCACAAATATTCACTCCACACGCACTCATTCGACAAGGACTTATTTCACACTCACTTATACCACAAACACTCATTCCAGAAGCAATCATTCCTTAAAGGCTCATTCGACAAATATTCACTCCCCACGCACTCATTCAACAAACCTTCATTCCACAAATACTTATTCCACACGCACTCATTCCACAAGCACTCATTCCACAAATACTTATTCTACATGCACTCCTTCCACAAGCACTCGTTCTAAAAATACTTATTCCACACGCACTCATTCCACAAACCCTCATTCCACAAATACTTATTCCACACGCACTTATTTCACAAGCACTCATTCCACAAATACTTATTCCACAAGCACTCATTCCACAAGCACTCATACCACACATCCCCTCCACACACACATAAATACATACATACATACATGCATACCGTACACACACACACACACACACACACACACACACTGCCCGATGGCTTAGTGGTAGAGCTTAGGGTTTCCACCTTAGGGGACGAGAGTTCGATCCACGCCGCTCACTCAGATTTTTTCACATATATATATATATATATATATATATATATATATATATATATATATATATATATATATATATATATATATATATATATATATATATATATATATATATATATATATATATATATATATATATATATATATATATATATATATATATATATATATATATATATATGATAAGTTTGTGGATGTATGAACTTATGTATGTATGTATGCACACATATCTCTTTCTATGACTTGCACTTCATCTATTAATTTGAACTTCAACTTTTTTAATTTGAAATTCAACTTTTTTAATTTGAAATTCAACTTTTTAATTTGAATTTCAACTTTTTAAATTTGAAATTCAACTTTTTTATTTGAATTTCAACTTTTTAAATATGAAATTCGATATTTTTGATTTGAACTTCAACTTTTTTAATTTGAATTTCAACTTCTTTAATTTGAAATTCAACTTTCTTAATTTGAAATTCAACTTTTTTAATTTGAATTTTAACTTTTTAAATTTGAAATTCAACTTTTCTAATTTGAGGGTGAAAAGGTGTAGATAAATACAACTAAGTAAATAAACACACACACACACACACACACACACACACACACACACACACACACACACACACACACACACACACACACACAGCGGTGGCTGAGTGGTTAGCGTGACGGCGCCGCGTTCCGCTCGCCGACACAAGCAGGGATTTCCAGTCACCGGCAAGTGGTATAATACTACCCATATGGTGTCCTGAAGACCACCTATCAACCCGGACTCTAGATTTTCTCTCTAAAAGAGAGGCTTAATGAGTTCCGGAGGGCAGCATGAACCAAGCAAGATGGTGCCACTATAAACACTTGCATACGCCATAACGGGCTGGAGCCGACCTTCAGGCCCCACCAAGATAGCCTACCGGCGACATAGCAGAAACGAAACACACACACACACACACACACACACACACACACACACACACACACACATACACACGTTGGGTGGAGGGCGGTAACAAGTGGAGTTCCGCAGGGCTCAGTACTGGCACCAGTATATGGCAGTAATGTTTCTGATTTACATCAACGACATGGTGGAAGGGACAAACAGTTATGCCAGCCTGTTTGCAGATGATGCAAAAATCATGAAAGAAATAAAAACAGAGGAGGATTGCAAAGGGCTGCAGGAAGATCTTAACAGAATTTATGAATGGAGCCAGGAGTGGGAAATTAAATTTAATGCAAAGAAATGCAAGGTATTAGAAATGGGCACCAGTACCAGTACCAGTACCAGTAAGGCCGACGTGGGGACTACTCGATGGGAAAGGAAAATATCCAAAAGACAAAATGGGAAAAAGACCTGGGAGTGTTGGTCCAGGACAATCTGTCACCAGAAAACACATTAACAAGATTGTTGGAGAAACGAACAAGCTGTTGACGAATATAAGAGTGGCGTTTCACTACATGGAAGAGATGATGAAGAAAATGATATAAGCTATGATTCGTCCAAGATTGGAATATGCAGTAGTAATATGGTACCACACAAAAAGAAGCGCATAAACAAGATCTAAAGAATCCAGAGAGCAGCCACCATGGCAGTCCCTAGCCTGGCGGACTTAACGTACCAAGAAAGATTGGAAAAGTTGGGGCTACCATCCCTAAAAGGAGGAAGAGAGAGAGGAGTTATAATTGCAGTTTTCAGGGTGATGAAGGGAATAGATATAATCGACAGAGAGGATCTGTTTGTATGGGATGGGAGAGCAACTAGAGGACACGAAAGAAAGCTGAGAAAGACAAGATGCTTGAAAGGTGAAAAGACATACAGCTTCCCCAATAGATGCATCGAGCAGTGGAACAGCCTAGACAAAGATGTTGCTCAATCCAGAAACATAAACGAGTTTAAAGCAAAGTTTGACCAACTGAGACTCAGAGATGGGACCACACGAACGTAACTATACTTCCTGTGTATCACAACTAGGTAAATACAACTAGGTAAATACACACACACACCGCTCCGAAAACTCAGTCGATTAAAGGAGGCGTGTGGGGTGGAGTGGGAAGGCGGTGACTGAGTGGTTAACGTGCCGGTTCCGCGTCCGGGAGCTCCAGGAGGGACGCAGGTTCAAATCCTGGCCGCCGCACAGATGGGATTTTTCAGTCACCGCCGAGTGGCCTAAGACTATCCACATGCTGCCTTGAAGACCACCTATCAACCCGGACTCTAGATTACCTCTCCAAAGAGAGGCTCAAAGATGAGCTCCGGGGGGCAGCATGAGCCAAAACAAGATGGCGCCACTATAAACACTCGCCTGCCCCAGAACGGGCTGAGCCGACCTTCAGGCCCCACCAGGTAAAAGCTTAATGGCGCAATAGGCCGCGACGTAAAAAAAAAAATAATAATAATTAAATATAAAAAAAGCGCTGCGCTGCCAGTCTTCGCGGCGTGGCAAGCAGAGGTTCCAGACCCGTTCAAGAGATAGACTAATGATCCTTGCTGAAATCGGGAGGGTGCTTGCTGGCATTTGCGAGTCCTATGTACAGTCGGCTATAGAGAGTAGTGACACACTGTCCAGCAAGTTTCGTTCAGAAAGCAACATCTGGCAACCCCTCCACGCGACATGAAAATTATTACATCCTATCGAAATCGTAGTGTTGTGGTGATCGGTGGTCACAGGTGCACTCTACATAATTTTAAGATAGATATTTATCAAAAGTGCCCGTCGCTAACGCTTAATAAATATTTTTTCTTTAGGCTCTGTCGCTACATTTGGACACGAGCTTTTAGTTTCGTTTAAATTTAGTCAAGAGCAACTCTAAGTTGTTTGCACTTATTAAGGGAGATTGTTATGCCTTTAAAAATAAAAAATCCCTGAGACAGCCGAGATCTTGTTCTTTATTAAAAAATATATATATAATAATAGCTAAACGTTCGTTCATGATATGCGTCGTCGACCGGGCTTTTCTACCCTCGCACTCAACACACACACACACACACACACACACACGTATTTATACTTAGATATTACGTAATCTTCACGGAGAAATTATTTTAGATTTTTGATTGATGATCTGAATCTTCTGAGGCTTTATGTGATGATGGAATAAGGCTGCGAGTTAAACAGACCCTCAAGCCTATTTGCTGTTTGATGGTAAGGACATTAGTCACTGCCTGCCTCTGTGAAGGACAGCATTGCACGCGGTATTTTCAAAGTTTAATAAGAAAAGTGTTTCAGACTGTTCGTGATCATCATCATCATCATCATGTAGAAGACATTCATTATCGCATTTCTAAATTGAATTCATGTAATCTGGTATATTTCAAACCACATTATATTATAATATAATATAATATTATACAACATTATAATTTTACGGTCACACACTAACGCGTACTAACATCGCCAGTGAATGCGCCACCGTGGTATAGTTGCCATATACCGCTACCAGGCTAAACATTCCGAAAACCGTGACACTACTTTCTATCGTCGACTGTACTTGTGATCAGACCGTGGTGGTGAAACACACACACACACACACACACACACACACATTCTCAGAGGAGCCTGTAACTACGAGGAATTCAAACTGTTTACCTGAAGTATTCTTGACGATCATAACACCACGACGAAGTACCGAGAAAACATATACAGACCTCAGTTCGAGTAGCAACATTACTGCCCTTCTCCTTAACACACACGGGCGCGCGCCCACCCGGACACACACACACACACACACACACACACACACACACACACACCACTTTCTAAAGTAACACTGTGTTGAGGTAACAAACGCCTACATTATCCTCACTTTTACTCACGCACCATTTCAAAACGCACTTCAGTTTCCTTCTGGCAACATATCAAAGAACACGCGCCGTATTATATATACGGAACCAAGACATGACAGTACAGTTGCCCATCAGGAATTTTGTTGGGAGTGAAAGTGTAGAAAATATTAAAGGTAAAATACTTGACTGAATAAAAAGCACATTGTTTGAGACAGACTGACTGAGACAGGTAGACAGACAGACAGACATGTATACAAACAGACCACATGAAAATAAGACTAACTCGGATACAGACAGCATGTGAGAGACACGGATAGACGCTCAATAGGCTTAGGTTTTAAAAATTGACCAGAAATTAATTTCTTTACCAAACTGCACAATTTTCTCAACACTTATTATTCAGCCATTTCCCTAACACTTCCTTACTCTGAAATCTAAGATTAATTACTTCAACTATTCTATTATTAATCTACAAATAAGAGTGTATCCCTTTTTTTAAATATATAAAAAACAGAAAAAAACTAAAAATCTCAAATTCTGGAATAAGGACATTATAAAAGAAAATAGGTTGAATTTTAAAGCTAAGTAAAGTGGAACTGCCTTTTGTTCCATACTGAGAAGTAGATAGCTTATACGTTAACATATGCTTCAATGGAGTGAGACGCTAACCTTAAAAGCTGATGAAACGATACTTTTTAAGATCAGTTATGTCTTCTCTTTGATTTGTTAATATATAAACAATAAAAGCTATTCAGGCAAAGAACATGCCGCTGAGGATATGGTGAACAGTTGAGCACCATGTGATGTGTGGTCGCAACACTTCTCCCTGCCCGTGTTTGGGTTGAGAGAGCCAGTGACACGCTGCTCACGCTGCCCTTTTTCCAAAGAGTGGATTTTTTTTCTTTCCACCCACTTTTCTGTTTCCCGCATAGTTCTTAAAAATGCCAGAGGCCAGATTCATCAAATCATTTACCAGACCTCTCTTTGGTAAGTTTTCCGGTAACTCCGCCCACTCCGTGAATCTGTATTCATAAAGCACTCACCGATCCTCCGGTAAGGCCAAAATTTACCACTGCTCTGAGCACCCGTTATTGAATTACCGGAGGTCAGGTAAGCTGGATAAACACTGTCATCTCAAGATTTTTTTCTGTCGTCTAACTGCTTGTATCAGTAATTTCTGAGCATAACAACGCAATTGTAAATATTTTCGTAGTTGTAGGGGTACGAAAATGTAAAATTACGATGGAAATAAGTTGAGAGAGACTTTTTTGTGTGAAAAGACTTAATTAGTGGCGCAGATGTACAAGTGTACAAGTACCCTCAGCGGCGATAAGTTATCCTCATTTTTAATTATCTACTTATACTTGTTCCATAGCTTTAGACATAAATAACCGACTGATAAGCTTAGTAGTGAATGGAATTGAGAAACATGAGTTACCGCTGTGTAAAGACCGCTGTGTATTTCAAATTGAACAGCACAGCAGCGAGGTACTTATAGCTGGCATCTGTCGGCGTAAGTCACAGGTGGTATGACTTAACTAGTATGACCATGATTTTTAACTGTAACGCAATAGACCAGTAATATCACGCCACCTCACTCTGACCCCCGGGAAGCGTGAGAAGCTTATTCCTGGTGAAGTTTGGCAGCTTTGTCTTCTATAACCCCATGTCTGTGAGACCACTGCAGGAGTTGCCAGCCTTTGAATAACTCCATATGGAACGTAAAAATGTAAAGAAACAAGTAGAAAATCTCTAATAGATTTTTATGCATTAATGCAGATCTTATTGAGGGACAGTACTGGTATTATTACTTCTAGATCAATATTTACCGCCTCTGTACAATACACATGTTTTGATTTTTAAGTTTGTTTTTGTACACTATAGTCACGTGAAAGCTGAAGATTCAGTATAAACGCTTGCACATCATTGGCTACTCAGCGCAACAACTGGTTGTTAGGGCATCTCTTACTGACCCGTTACCAAAGTGTTCATGAATGCAGAGTTTGAAAGATAACAGATGTCCGCTAATAGTCCGGTGAATGTGAGAGACACCAAAGGGTTGGTTGGTAATGTTGATGAATCCGGGCCCAGGAAGCTGTGGCTGCACCAGCTGAGGCTCCCATGTTCTGAATATGTGTAGGCCAAAGCTTCAATCTCCAGTATCAGCATGATCCAAAACTCTGAAATTGTCATATGGTAAAATTTAACATTTTCGATAACCCCTTTAGGTCACTCTGTTCGCATTATTACCTCCGCCAACAAAGTTGGGAGGAAGTTATATTTTCGGTCCGGTCAGTATGTTTATTTGTTTATTTATTTGTTTGTTTGCTCGTGAGCCGTCTCCTGTCCACAATTTTGCGGATATTTCAACCAATTTTTCAGGGAAGCTTCGTGTCCATCCATAAAAAAAAACATAATTTTTTTTATATCAAGGTCAAGGTCGCACAAAACGTCAGATTGGCCATAACTTCGGTTCTCGTCATCGTAGAGACTTCAGACTTGGTTCATATTTTACCTCATGGAAAGACGCACTTTGCATGGCCTTGGCCTTGACCTTTGACCTTGACCTCGAAAAGTTCACCCAAGGTCAACGTTTCCAAAAAATAGAATGTCATCATATTTCGAAACAAATGCTTCCATATGATGCACCTTGTATGGCTTTGACCTTGACCTCGAAAAGTTCGCCTAAGGTCAAAATCTCAAAAAAAATTGAATTTCATCAAATTTTTAAACAAATGCTTCCATATGATGCATAGGATCACAGTTGATGCCCATACCAATTTTCAGGACGATCTTTGGCGGAGGTGTGCACTTCCGAGTGCTATGCGTCTAGTTTTTGTCTTGTTTGCATTCATAATAGAAAAAATTGAAAAAAAAACATGTGCTATATTTTCCATTAGCTAAATTTAAAACGTTTTGAAACTACTTATCTTGATTTCCCCCTCAAAAGATGGGCATTATTCACCCAGGGGCTGTGCTGGTGTTGCTCGGACAAAGGCTTTGTGATCTAGGGGTTAATACGTTTCGTTTATTGGCCACATACGTACTTTATGTACCTTTCTCATTCTCTGATGCATCTTCTTAGTTAAGTTATGTTCATTCAGTGTATAATTATAAAGAGCTTACATTACAAAAAAGTACAATTCCTCCATTTTACCAATAATTTCAAATCATTTTGATTACATTTTTTTTCCACACTAACTTACTCATAATATTTTTTTTTACGACCGTGACAGCGTGCTTGGCCACGAAGGCAGCGGCGTGGTGGCGGCCTCAGCGCGGGAGGGAGTGCTCGCGGGTGAGCGCGTGACGTGGGGAGTGTGCGCTTCGTGCGGCAAGTGCCTCCAGTGTTCTCTTGGACTGGAGAACAAATGTAAGGACCTTCTAAAGGTAGGCTGAGCCAACAGGGAAAAAGACAAAAGAGGAAAAAAATTCCTATAATATTTATTTAAAGATGGAAGTATGTCCCAGAGATAGATTTGAAATTATCTAGCATATAGTTATATCCACCGCATCTTCCTTATGAAGATCAATCAAAATGAAAATGAACAAGAGATATTTCATTGGCGTCAGGAATACCTGGAAAAATACAGTACTGTTAAGTTCCCTTCCCTTTTGGTATCCATTCGCATTATCATCAAGGATTTATTTTGTAAAACATAAATAATGCTCATTTTACAGCGTCTCAGTAGAAATGCTGCTCAAACGTTACATACAACCAAATACCTCTAATATGATCCAAAGATGTAAGTAATTTTATAAGTTCAGTATTTTTCTCAAGAATCAATCATACTTTTTGACGAGGCCTCGAAACGTTGCAAGAGAACCCATTGTTTCGTTATGAGTGAGATGGCATAATCCCGATATTGTGTGTGTGTGTGTGTGTGTGTGTGTGTGTGTGTGTGTGTGTGTGATTCGTTATCGGTCTAATCACGTGCTGATTTCATGATCGCCAGCCAGTACCCTCTAGGAAGGGCTTTTGGTCTCATTAACTAATTGATGGGCAAAGCTGAGACCTCACGCATACCACACACCCCTCCCCTTCCTCATCGAGGGACAGTCAGAAAATTTACAGCCTGGGCGAAGAGCGACCTTCAGGTGGCCGGAAAGGCGGGGTGTCTATCTGTCTGTCTGTCGGTCGCAGTGTGTGTGTGTGTGTGTGTGTGTGTTTCCGCAGAGATAGTTTTGTTTGTGTGGTGAGAACGTAATACAAAGCGTAGCGCATGCACTGTTATTGTTCTCAGTCGACTGCTCCTTTAGAAACAGCCTGGTAAACTGGTTTGAATTTGAGTAGAGTGTTACATACCCGTATAGCCGGAGTTTGCGTTCACAGATTATACAGCTAACGGGCTTTAATCAACTCTGACTAAGTTATCGTCCATTTCACAGTCACTCCAACAATATCCCATGATTGTGACTATTTGTGAGAAGACATTTATTAATAAAGCTGTTAATTCGCCTAGAGCTTCTATTTATTATTTAGGGTCCTTTTCTCACAGCCATATAGCAAGACAGAGCAAACCAAGTCACCGTAAGACTTTTTGATGTGACCCAATGTTCTGCACTACGCAGTCAAATTATGTGAAATCTTTCAAGGTCCGAGTGTCCTCGTCATACACATGAACACACTGTTCGGTTTCATTCAGTAAGTCTCCAGGCAGGTGTACCTTAATCATGGCACAGTATAGCTATTATCCCAATGGCTTCGCCACGTTGCTCTACCAGTATGGAAAGCGCTAGGACAGTGGTTCCCAAACTGGGGGCCGCGCCCCCTGGGGGCGCGTGAGCTGGATACAAGGGGGGCGTGATTCCATCTGCCAAAAATTGCAGTTTTATACACACACACACACACACACACACACACACACACACACACACACACACACACACACACACACACATGAAAGAGTAACACTGTTTGAATCATCCTCACGTGAGTTTCAATATATATATATATATATATACATATATATATATATATATATATATATATATATATATATATATATATATATATGTATATATATATATATATATATATATATATATATATATATATATATATATATATATATATATATATATATATATATATATATATATATATATATATATATATATATATAAACATACATATATACATATATATCTATATCTATATCTATATCTATCTATATCTATATCTATCTCTCTATAGATATATATCTATATAGATATATATATATATATATATATATATATATATATATATATATATATATATATATATATATATAGCGCCTCATCTGGCCTACGATACAGTGTTATACCGAGATAGTTGGTGCAATCCCGATAGAGCCCTATTCAAATAGACGATCGTTCAGCCTCTTTTCCAGTCAGGAGGAATGGTTCCATATCACCAAATGGCAGTCAAGACCACATGCTCCGCGTTGATTTTAAGGACTCCAGCTGCCTTTCCACCCTTCAACTTTGCCTCAGCTTTTCAGGCCTGTTAAAGGAAGGGTTGAGTGTCGTTAGTAAGTGGATCCACAATGTAAATATGATCAAAAGGAAAACGAAACAGACCGCCTAGTCCTTCGCCCATTCATGTCTATACGAGGCTATCATCTGTTTGTCGGATAGCGAGTGGAGTTTCTTTATAGGACTCAAGACGACAGGTCGAAGGCTATTTACCTTATAATCACTCTTGACGTCTTCAGTGAGACTCATAATATACCTCTCCCCGTCTCTTTTTAGGACAGCTCTAGTCTTACGTAACTTATCTATATTGGTCTTCCTTCTCAGCAAGCCGGGCTGGCAACTTCTCGGTATTTTCTAATATATCCTGAGGCAGAAATATTCCTTGACATCTTGTGCATTCAAGAGTACTATATTATAGATCATAGCCTGGAGAGTTTCATGGCTGAGGGTCCCCCATAGCTATAGAGGGTCTTCGAGGGCACCAATCACAATTAAAAGGATTTAAAAGACTCTCTGCATACTCCCAAGATAAACAGAAGATGATGAACAGAATGATCACATCTTGAGATTCTTGAAAATCTCTGAAAGATTCTTCAACGCTTACTAACGAGGATGTGATCTATCTTTTTAGGTACCCTTTTAGCATTGCAATACCATGCCCAACAGTACATCTCTGGTCGTTTATACCATGAGCTAGCAATTCTCATTCGTCTGGATCTTGCATAATTCAGAAGGAAAGAGCTGTTGGTGTTCCTGCTATCAGAGACCCGAGAACCAACACATAGCTTAACGCCAAAGAATCATTAGATGGACCAAGATAGTGAGTGTTCCCAAATGGAGAACGGATATGGCATAGAGTAGTTTGTCCCACAACACCTATACTTTTCTTCAGTTTAATAAAACTCAGTTGAGAGATTCGCTGGAATAATACTTATACGTGTGCTTCAGCCTCACTTGCATTATACGCTTGACAGTCGAACAAACTTGAACAAGAAATGGCTGCAGTTAGCTAGGGAGAGATGCCTATAGCTATCGCATTATAACGTGTTTCATTGATCATGGCGGACCAGTAGTAGGAGTGCTCTTACGACTGATTTTGACACTTTCGGTCGGCATCTTGATATTCCAGGCGCCCACACACAGAACCCTTCAAAAGTCTACCCCGGGCCTGATTCTAAGGGCAGGTGCCATTTCTTCACCACCCTCGTCGCCCCAAAAGAAAACGGAGCGTTGTTCAGCGTATAAGGGGTTTGAGAAATTAATGTTAATCATGTGACTGTGTTTGATCCTTTAAGACCCTATACGTAAAATAAATATGCTCTCACTTGTATGTCCTAACGTGTGTTTATGATGGATTGTAAGTATGTTATTTACATAGCGCAAAGGTAATTTGTTACTACGTAAAGAGGAAAATGTTCAGATTAACGTGACACCGTGTGCCATTATATAAAATGCGGAATAAGTGGGTAGTCACCCACACATTTATTATCTATGCTATGGAGGGAGACCCATGCACTATAGCCTATGTATAACTCCTACGTTTTGTTTTAGCAACAGACAGATAATATTTCTTACAAGTGTTAATATTTAGAAAAAAATGTAAATACTATTTATTTTATTGTTTTTTAATGATTTATGTTGTCTTCAGTATTGTTGTAAATCAGGTCCTTATTTTCTGAAAGGAACACACGACTTCGGCAATTTGGGAGAGGGGTACCGAACGCCAATTTCTTTTCTGGTATTGAACGGAGGTGAACAAAGAATCTCATCTAACTGGAGAAGTCGCATGCAAGTGTCCCTTAGAAAAAATCAACCTTATGATGGATGAATCCAATGTATCAAAAAGGAAGAACCGAGAGATGAACTTTACTAAAGAAAAATATTCAGGAAAGCAAATTTGGGTTTTTTCAGAAAAATCAATGAGGAAACAGAATGGAATAAACTTGATGAGGTAAGCGATGCACATGAAGGGGAGTTTTCCGAAAAATATACAAAGGAGAGGAAAAAAATGTGCCACAGATGACCGGAAAAGAAACCCGAAACATATTGGTATAAAGGGTGTTCATTAATTAGGAGTAACAGAGGTGTCACATGGATCAAATAGAGGAGGAGGAGAAAAAGCAGGACACCGAGTAACTATAAAGTAGTGAAAAATGACTACGTACGAATCCACAGAGAGGAAGAAATAAACTATAGAGAAATGTCGTAGAAAGATGTAAAGACCCCAAAGTTTTCTGTAGAAATGTCAACAGTAAAATGAAATGTGAAGCAGTGATCAGTAAACTGAAAACTGAAACAGTGCACGAGGAGGCAAAGGAACTAGCAAAAATTATGAACAAAACTATGTAACAAGTTTTCACAGGGGTGAAGAATAGCTTGGAAAAAAAAACAAGAGGTAATGAAGGCATCAGGCCCTGGTGCGGTTTCAAAGTGGATACTGAAAGAGTGAAGGATTAACTTGCAATAAAGATGCAAAGATTGATTTTGAGCTCACTGGAAGAATGTAAAGTGAAACTCGACTGGATACATGGTAACAGTGATGACAGAGAATGAAGGCAATAAAGATTAACCAATGAACCGCAGACAAGTGTCATGGACAAGTGTTGTGGCTAAATTGTATGAGACTATAATTTTAAAGACTGTTCGGTGAAATATTTGGAAACGTTGAACGTCATCGCGGATCCTCAGTTTAGACCGCTTGCTGGTGATGTATAGGCAATGAGATGAGTGGTGGAGAAAAAAGAATGTGATCCATGAAGATTCGACCAAGCTAGAAAGAAACACATCAGGAGAATAGAAAGAACTCAGACAGCAGCTACAAGAATGGTATCAGGCTTGAGAGATATGATCTATAAGAAAATATTGGAAAGATTGGGATTGCCTACCTTGAAGGAAAGAGGAGAAAGAGATGTGATTGCACTGAAAAGCAATGAAGGAAATGGAAACTATCGGCATAAATGACCTATTTATATGAGATACTAGAAGTTCAAAAGAACTTTTTTTTTTTTTTACAACAAAGGAGACAGCTCACGGGCACACAAAAAAAGAAAACAATAATAAAAAAAAAAGCCCGCTACTCGCTGCTCCCAAAAAAGAATCAAAAGAGGTGGCCGAAAGAAAGGTCAATTTCGGGAGGAGAGGTGTCCTGATACCCTCCTTTTGAAAGAGTTCAAGTCGTAGGCAGGAGGAAATACAGATGAAGGAAGATTGTTCCAGAGTTTACCAGCGTGAGGGATGAAAGAGTGAAGATGCTGGTTAACTCTTGCTTAAGGGGTATGGACAATATAGGGATGAGCATGAGTAGAAAGTCGTGTGCAGCGGGGCCGCGGGAGGGGGGGAGGCATGCAGTTAGCAAGTTCAGAAGAGCAGTCAGCGTGGAAATATCGATAGAAGATAGAAAGAGAGGCAACATCGCGGCGGAATTTAAGAGGTAGAAGACTATCAGTAGGAGGAGGAGAGCTGATGAGACGAAGAGCCTTAGACCCCACTCTGTCCAGAAGAGCTGTGTGAGTGGAGCCTCCCCACACGTGAGATGCATACTCCATACGAGGGCGGACAAGGCCCCTGTATATGGATAGCAACTGCGCGGGGGAGAAGAACTGGCGGAGACGATACAAAACGCCCAACCTCGAGGAAGCTGATTTAGCGAGAGAGGAGATGTGAAGTTTCCAGTTGATAGGTGGAGAAATTGAGTTTTTGAGGCATTGAAGGACACAAGGTTCCTTCTGCCCCAATCGGAAATGATAGCAAGGTCTGAGGTTAAGCGTTCTGCAGCCTCCAGTCTGAAGTCGTATACTTCCTGTTGAGAGGGTCTTCTATTGAAAGAAGTTGACTAATGCGGAGTGGAGTCGTCGGCGTATGAGTGGACAGGACAGTTTGTTATGGAAAAATCATTGATGAATAACAGGAAGAGAGTGGGTGATAGGACAGAGCCCTGTGGAACGCCACTGTTGATAGGTTTAGGGGAAGAGCTGTGACCGTCTACCACCTCAGAGATAGAACGGCCGGAAAGGAAACTGGAGATAAAGGAACAGAGAGAGGGATAGAATCCGAAAGAGGGCAGTTTAGAAAGCAAAGACTGGTGCCAGACTCTATCGAAGGCTTTCGATATGTCTAGCGCAACAGAGAATGTTTCACCGAAACGGCTAAGAGAGGATGACCAAGAGTCAGTTAAGAGAGCAAGAAGATCGCCAGTAGAACGCCCCTTCCGGAACCCATACTGGCGATCAGATAGAAGGTTAGAAGTGTATAGGTGCTTTTGAATCTTCCGGTTAAAGATTGATTCAAAAGCTCTAGATAGACATAAAAGTAAAGCTATTGGGGGGTAGTTTGAGGGATTG
Organism: Eriocheir sinensis; assembly: GCF_024679095.1. Taxonomy (NCBI): domain Eukaryota; kingdom Metazoa; phylum Arthropoda; class Malacostraca; order Decapoda; family Varunidae; genus Eriocheir; species Eriocheir sinensis. The sequence goes on along the minus strand of NW_026112035.1, from coordinate 87,796 downwards.
GAGCGGTCACCCTTCTTAGGCACATGGATATAAAGTGAGGAAAAAAAGTGCCTGATAAATATCAAGTGACAGCTTTTTCATAGATCCATTGACACCAGGAATTTCATCGAAAAGGAGATAGTTCAAACCAAAACTATTCATGAATTTAGAGCTAAGCTTGATAAATTGTAATTTGGAAACGGAACCCCACGAGTGTAGCTGCATATCGCAGCTAGGTAAATACAAAAAGAGAGGATGAGGAGGAGGTATTAAAAAGAATCGTAATTCTATATTAGAAAGGTGCCTTGATACTTCCCTCGTGCAAAATCTTAAGTCATAGGAAGGCGGAAATGAGATGGAAGGATGTTGAAAAGCTTACCATTGGAATAGGGTTAAATAATGAAAAGCTTTAATTTTTCGAATAGTACTTTGGACAGCATAGGGATGAGATCTGTTAAAAAATGTCCAGGAAGATCAGGGAGGAGGCAGTAGAGGCATCCAATTAGCATAAAAATGGTGATAAAAGAGAGGAGAGAAGGAACGCTGCTGCTGAAATTTTAGGGTAGCAGAAAGTCAGTAGCAGAGGGTGAGTTGTTGAGTCGAAAAACAGTGATGTATAGGTGGGGTAACGCCACCCATCGTTTGCAATGCATGATCCATACAGGATTTGTGTAGGAGTGTGCCTTTATCTTGGGGCATTTCAATTATTCCAAGCTAAACAGTTGTCTTCTCAACATTGCAGACTTTGCCCTTTATATTTGCGGTGCGTATCCCTAAAAGACAGATCTGGGATGGCAATATAAATGATTGATTGATAAAAAATATATATGTAAGTGAGATATAGGTAAAAATGTTTGCAGTCAATTACATATCATAACTACTCCCTTCATGAGGGTACCAAGGCACTAAGATCTTTGGTAAGCTTCCCATATTTTGATGGTAGCCTAAAGTCTATATGATAAAGTTATCTAACCGGAGCCCATACTTTAATCAGCTAAAGCATGTGGCTGCTCTGATTCATATGGAATGAGCTAAGATTCTGAATTTCAAATCGTTGTCGATGTCGTTGGTTTATATATGAGACGATTAAAGGATTGTTGACTGGAAAGCTAAATTGATGCCAACAATATAGGCACCTCTGTAAGATCACGATACGACATGAGTGGCCGGGTGTCAAACGAACTGCGAGAGACAGAATCGGCAAATCCTGTTTGGAAAGAATGTCAGCGCCAGCTTTAACTATAGAGGCAAATGGTATGGTTCCGTTGTTGATCCTGGTTAGCGAATTGTGTTTGCGACAACAATGAGTGTAGGAAGGCAATGAAATGTCTAAAGTTTAGTACTAGAGCTACTTGACTGATTCATCTGGATAGGTTTCATGATTGGGGGCGTCTCTCTGGCAAGGGTTGTATAATTAACATATCTTATACATATTTCCTTCCATTGCTCACTTCTAATATTTTTTTACTCAGTGCGGACACACTGTTATGACCTCCGCTCCGCTCTTCGGGACGTACTCTACCCATACCCTGTGTCCTGCCGGTACTCCTGTAGTTTCCCTGCCCCCCGCCCTCACACCAGAGCTTGCCGCCCCTATCAACTGTGCCCTCGCTACTATGGTCAACGCCGTCTCCAAACTGCCACCCTTACCGCCTCCGGGTCATCCTGGAGCCTCTGTAGCTCTGGTACAGGTAAGCAATGGTAACACACACACACACACACACACACACACACACACACACACACACACACATCACTCCGTGGCGCAACTGGTAGAGCGCTGCGCTGCCAGGCTTCACGGTCTGACAGGGCGGCGGTTCGAGCCCGCTCAGACCGGATTCTTTCTGTTGACTAGGAGTGGTTACTGTGCCCCCTTGAACAAGGGGGATGGGGTGTGTGGTGTGTGAGGTCCTGGCAGTACCCATAGATCGACGATAAAGAGCTCTTGCTCATGTCGGGAGGGTACCTGCTGGCGATTACGAGTCCAACACGCGATCAGGCCGTGGTGAATTACACACAAACACACACACACACACACACACACACACAACCTAAAAATCAGCAAACCATCTAATTAAACAATTTCACACAACAGCCCACAAATAATCTATCTTATTGTTTAACTAACAAACAAACTTACAAAATATTTACTCCTGGGAATGGTGTAATACTATTCATCTCGTTCGACTTGTCCTTTCTTACAGGGCGCCGGCATGCTGGGAATGTATGCTTCAGCCCTTCTTCGGGAACTGGGGTTCTCCAAGGTACTGTGTGTGGATGTCAACAGACTACGACTGACAAGAGTGGTTGAATTTGGGGCCACTCCAGTACATCCCGATCAAGGTGGGAGAGGAGGAGGAGGAGGAAGAGGAAGAGGAAGAGGAAGAGGAAGAGGAAGAGGAGGAGGAGGAGGAGGAGGAAGAAGAGAAAAGGAGGACAAAAGAAGGCTTATTGGCTCATTTTGAGGTTACCCGCTTTGGTGATTTAATCTGCTCGACAGTGACTTCGTATCTACAAAGTAGATGAAAGCATTTCGGTATTCAGCTTACTTCTGACGCAACGAAATAATGGTCGATTCGATTTTTAAATGAGCTGATGTTATGCGCTCTGACTACCTCTGAAGAAAGATTGTTCCAGAGGTGGATGGCACGATTTGAAAATAAACTCCTGCCAATGACTGTACTATAGTCTGTCGAATCTAACTTGAGCTTTTAGGCGCGGCTCTCCTGAGCCGCGCTAATGCCACATCACCCCATCACTCTCCCCAGAGGAGCGCGCTCTCTCTCTCTCTCTCTCTCTCTCTCTCTCTCTCTCTCTCTCTCTCTCTCTCTCTCTCTCTCTCTCTCTCTCTCTCTCTCTCTCTCTCTCTCTCTCTCTCTCTCTCTCTCTCTCTCTCTCTCTCTCTCTCTCTCTCTCTCTCTCACTCTCTCTATATATATATATATATATATATATATATATATATATATATATATATATATATATATATATATATATATATATATATATATATATATATATATATATATATATATATATATATATATATATATATATATATATATAGATATATATATATATATATATATATATATATATATATATATATGTATGTATGTATGTATGTATAGATAGATAGATAGATAGATAGATAGATAAATAGACAGGTAGATAGAAAGATAGATATTAATAGATAGATAATTAAAACTGTGATAATCACATCCTAACGATGCCATATATCTGGAAATCGAGAGAGTTACCTTTTGAGCGACATCCTTAATCAAGAAACTACACTCAGCAGGTAAAGAACACAATCGAACTGCGTGGATAAGAGATTTTCTTATCGGTAGAAAACATCGAGTGTCACTCAACGGACAAGTTTTCGAGTGGCTTTTAGTCACCAGTGGAGTTCCGTAAGGGTCACCGCTGTTACCATTACTCATTATCATATACATGAAAGATTTAAAAATCGTGATGAAATCCACCCTATCGAAGTTTGCTGATAATACTTTAGTGAGTAGAAAAGCCCTCACAACGACTGGGTGCGGAGTTATCCAAAAGGATCAGATCATCAAATAGCCTTAAAAATTTAATATATGCAATAAACTATATTAGTGTAAAATCGTGCAGCTTGAGTTCAGAACCAGTAACCGTGTACACAACACAAGTTTGGCATTAACAACCCCCATCCCACCCCCCGAAGAAAAGAAACAGCTTAGTAAGTGTCTCGTTCTTAATTTTGATTTATACCTGACAGTTAATTTTTGCTTACAAAAAAAAAAAAGAATTTTTGCATCATATTGATAAATGACGTCTATATACATATACGATGAAAAATTTAAACTTGTGAAGATCCTAAAAAAATATCAAACACGGGTTCTCTTTTGATCTCGAGGGGAAGTTCCTGGTCTTGCGTTCTTGTGTTCTATTTCTTACTTTGAAATAGAAGATTATGGAAAAACAACACCTTGAATAATATTACTAAGCCATTGTTTTTTTTAGTTCTTAGACTCTCAATGTGACGTAGCTCTTTTTTTCCCAAACCAATAAATCTTACAGTAGTTTCCCTTAATGAAAAATAACGATAAAGCCCAATAAGACACAGTTAGTAGGGTTTTTTTCTAATGAGGTTTCTCCAACCCTTATACAGCATGCATTGTGCTGGGATTCATTTATTTTATTATATGCATCAGTAACAGAAACAAAACAAAAATTCTTCCTATCGAAATTTGCTGGTCACACTATTTTCCCGTGGAAACACCCTCACGACGGCCGGTTGCCGTCTAAAATGACCTTGAATAGAACAGATCTTGGGGTGGTCATCAACAGTGACCTGAAACATAACAAAATCTACCGGCGCTAGAGGCCGAAACGTAGAAAAAATGCATATGATAAAGCCAATATTATGCTCTTTTTCATATCCAAGGAAGTTTGAGTGTAAGACTCCAGAAATAATGTTGTCTTTATATAATTCGACGGTGGTAAGACCTCAACTGGAATATGCCGTGAAGGTCTGGTCCCCTAATTAATTACAGGAAAGACGTGGAATTACTACAGAAAGTTCAGCGACCCGCTACGGAAATAATGTTACCCTTAAGCGCCCAATCGTATGAAAACGACTCAAACAACACAATATATTTATGCTGGAAAAGAAACGCTTGCGAGGAGATTAAATTTGGGTCTTCAAGTAACAAGTTCATTAATGTCGATCACTTCATTTTTTTTTTCTCTAAACTAACTTAACAACGCGGAATACCGGTGCACGAATTCAAACGTGACAGTGGCAGATCATTGGCAGGGGTTATTTTCTAGCAGTCATTTGTCAGTGGAATAACCTTCCTGCAGAAGAAAAATATAGAGAACCATTTACTTCTTTAATTATTACACTGACAATGACGTCCTTACATCAGAAGTAATCTGATCTTAGGAACCGAAGTCCTTTCATCTGCTCTGCAGGAATTGAAGTCCCTGTCAAGCAGATAAAGTCAATAGAGCGGGCAACCTCGTTATGAGTCAGTCAGCTTAATGTTGCATAGCTATCCCTGGTTTCAGGTTTGCTCCTCCTCCTCCTCCTCTTTAAGGCAGTATTGGTCACCTAACAGATGAAAGCGGCTTGCTTACACAGATCAGTAGACATATGGTCTAAATCCTGAACAAAAATTTCGCGTCTGGATATACGGTCGAGAACACTGAGGATGTCCCAGAGCTCTACTCCACAAAAGGGAATTACGTCCCTGGAAATTGGCACGATTGACGAACGAGATGTGCACAAATTTGACATAAATAAGCCAACAGGACCCGACAACTAGTCACTCAGATAAGTAAAAACACTCAAGCAGCAAATACTTTAGCCGCAACCTACCGGCATCTTTAATCGGTCAATACAACAAAGTTCCCGAAGATTGAAAGCAAGCGGACATTACACCTATCTTCAAAAACAGAGACAAGAAATTGGCCTTAAACTACGTACAAGCAAATAAATTTAACGTTAGTACATGGCTGTTAAGATTCTTGAGATCATTAGTTAAACCTGTCAAGTTTGTAGAAGATAACAATATAATTCCTGATACCCAGCACGGCTTCAGGAATAATCATTATAGAATTAGAATTAGCGTGGCTAGTAACGAATTTTTGGCTCTGGTTTCGAGTCCCGACCTTTGCAGTCGGTGCGCAGCCCACCCACTGATCACCCTTCCTTTCGGAATGGTCGATAAAAGGGTACCTGGGATAACATGGAGAGGATATACTATGGCAACCCGGATGTTGCACTGGCCCTGTGTCCTGCTTCTCATCCACCACATACGTACGGGCCAATGGTGCGGAGATGAGTCAATAGCTTCATGATGGCCGCGGTCATGTGAAGCCGTATGTTCTCAGCTTTATCTTTTTACCTTACCAACATATATATGACTACTGGGATATCATATCCCCAGTGACGTTATATATCTAGACTTTCAATAAGCCTTGACAAGGTGCCACAAGAACGACTCCTCAGGAATCTGAAGTCAGAGGGATTAGGAGAGGGATTAGGGGCAGGGGAGGCGATGGCCGAGCATGCGGGCGTGGTGAGCCCGTGGACCTAGGTTCGAGTCCCACCGATACACGTTGACAATTTTCAACCATCGCCGAGTGGGAAATGATTACCCACTTCATGCTAAGATCTTCAATCAACCCTTAAGCCGGCGTCACACTGGACCAAATCTGGCAAGCACGAGCATTTGCTGGCAGCTTTTGCTCGCAGGATGGCTCGCTCGCGAGCTTTTGCTCCTGCGTTTAGCTCGCCGCTTGGACGGGGAGCAGCTCGGCGAGCCGCGAGCAGGCAGTCAAATGAGCTCTTTGGTGCACCGATATGTGAATAATATATATTGCCTAGTGTATTGGATCCGTATACCCATGATATTAGAGAACTTATTCACACACTCGTTTGATGTTTGATGGTGTTGTAATAATTTATAATATTGTGAAAACTAGTGTTGGTTTTTATTTTGATTTCTGGATCCCTGACCAAGACCAAGACCACCCAGCTGAAGTAAACACTCGCCATGACCACCTTCGCTCCTAGTTCTAGAGTTCATTGGTCCTCCGGTATTATGCATTCTTTAATATTTAGAGTCAGGGACCATCCCGAGTTGTGGTACCACAGCCATCCACATTTATTTAAGTCTACGCTGAAGAAAGTTATGATGTTGTACACACCATGGGTCTCCCTCCCTTCTCTTCAGCCATGACCGAACCCAGACTCGTCTTTTCTTTTTCTGAGCTCGTTGAATAATGGCAAGTAATGCCGTCACAGCTGCACAATTAGCCGTAATGCGAGGCGTAGGTGTAGTAGGCGCCATGGTTGAGGCTTTGTTTACAATGTTGCTCGTCGCTCGCCCCTCGTCGCTCGTCAGTGTGACGAAAACAGTGACTTGCTCACGAGCAAAAGCTGCCAGCAAGAGCTCGTGCTCGCCAGATTTGGGTCCAGTGTGACGCCAGCTTAACTTGGACACTGTTGAAGTGGAGCACCCCATGGGCAAAGTTATATACCACGGCAGCCACTATAAATAAAATTCGCCTGTGCCACTAACAGGCTGGGGTCGTCCAAAAGACCCATGAAAGCCAACTCCTTTAAGAATCTCATTGGTCATCACTTTGCTGCGCCAGTGGTGACCTGAAGGCATCCGAGCAAAAGTACATAAATGCCTTAATCATTTCTGCAGGGCACTCAAATGGCTGACGATTCATTATAACTAAAACAAGCAGCCTCGTAACTAGCCAACAGGCTTTCTGCTGCCTGCTCATCCATGTTTCCATGTTCCTGTTCCCTTTTCCTCCTCCTACGCCTCCCTCTAATTATTATACATCATATTATCGTGAACACAAATATGCACTCAGTCTTATATGGTTCAGTGGATGATTTTTTTTAGCACATATACTTAAGTATTACACGGAATGGTATATTATACAATTTGATCATAAAATTCTACCCATTTACTTATTTGATATAATATGTATACCTAAAATTCATAATGTATTTGATGTTTATACATTACCTCTTAATGATCTATGTATTGGAACTTACTCTAAAGATGACACAAGCTCCATTTTTCTCTCTACTTCACAGAAGAGGAGATGATTTCCACTGGGAGTGTCGATGCAGTTTTCGAGGTGTGCGGGAACAAAGAGGTAACGCACACACACACACACGCACACACACTCTCTCTCTCTCTCTCTCTCTCTCTCTCTCTCTCTCTCTCTCTCTCTCTCTCTCTCTCTCTCTCTCTCTCTCTCTCTCTCTCCGTATATTTCCGTCAGTGTCTCCATCTATAAGGCTGCCTCTCTGCAGGTGGTGAGTCAAGGTGTGAGAGCGTTAAGAGAGGGAGGAACCTACGTGCTGGTGGGGCTCGTCCACCCAGACTCCCACCTGCTTGTTACAGCCCAGGCCCTTATCCTCAAGTGTCTGACAGTGGTGGGTGAGTGTCATCATCATCTCCATCACCATCCTTATCATTATCATCACCACCAACAGATCGTCATCATTATCATTGCTGTTACCCTCCTCATTATTATTGTCGCCATAATTACAATGAGTGTCATGTGCACCCACACCGATTTGCTCCTCTAGCTCATACCTATACGCCCTAAATCTTGTATGCAAGAGTTAATCAGTATCTTCATCTGGTAAACTTTAGAACAGCCTTTCCTCATCTTTATTTCCTTCTTACTACAACTACAAAGCTTTCAAGAATGGACTATCAAGACATCTCTCCAACCGATACTTATGTTTATTGTAACTTTTGATTTCTTTTCACTATCAGTGCCTCTGCGGTGTTATTTTTCTGGGTGTTTATTGCCCTTGACTGCCTCCTCACTGTAAAAATAGTCATGGGTGTATCTCCAAGGTGGTCTGAGTTTCATATTGATCATTGACGGGAATAGAGTCAACTTGCCCATTAGTTTGGTCACTGGGAAGAAAAAAACAAGATTTTTTTGTTGATATCGTCAACATTAAGCTCTATTGAGATAGTAATTTCAGCGAAAATAAAATGGAACAATAAGTGCTCCGCTTTGTGTTCCCAGATCACCTCCACCTCCCCAAGGGCCAATGGGACGAGACCCATATGGACGCAGCCTGGTGCACAACAGCCCCCCCCAGCTTACCTTACCCCAATTAATAATTACCTGATAACAGTACAGACTTTTTTTTTTTTGCTCAAAAAGAAAAAAAAAAAACTAGAAACAAAACTGAAAAAAGTTTTTATGAAGTTGTGTGAATATCCCCGAAAGTACGTTTTAAGATGTTATATGTTTTATAATTTTATAATGATATGGTATAAATAAAGAAAAATAATGAGTTTGCCTTTGCCTTCACAACACGGCTGCTTCAACTTGTTAGACGCATTACCCTCACCCTCACCTTCATGCAACTGAGGCATTTACGGTGCCATAACAGTACAGTAATCAAAACATACATCGTACCGAAATTCGTGGCAAATATCATAATTAATACAATGCAGCACAATAGTTTAGGCTGGCGAGCATCACTGAATAGCATCAAGTGAGGGGCTGACTTCACACTGTCGCCTCATAAGACCCCCTCCCACCTTTCCGAGTAAGTATTGTCCTTGAAAAGGAGGGAACTAGGACCCGATACTCTGCTATAGCTAATGTATGGAATGGGTGCATGATTGAGCACAGAACCACGCACAAAAGGAACATTACATTGAAAATAGTTATTAAGATTTATTTTACCATATTAAATATTTTATTTTTCACATATTTAAATGTTGACCTAGATCTTTATAGGTAGCCCCAAAGATTATACGTTTCATTAAGCTTACTCCTTCCATATATTTCTTTATCACAACACTGAACTTCAGACGGCTTGAAGCTTCCTTATCCCCTGATCCCCACTTCTGCAGGCGTACACAACTACTCCACTAGGCATCTCCATGAGGCGGTATCCTTCCTGGCACAGCACCACAACCGCTACCCCTTCGCGTCCCTTCTCGGACCTACCTACCCACTTTCGGACTTCCGGGTGAGTTAGTGAATGCAGCGTTCAAAAGTTCTTTTAAAAAAGTGGCTTTAGATAAATCTACCCCGGTAAATGCAAACAAAAGTTAATAAATTAACTAAGAAAATTATTGTCATGGAGATGACCCAACATAACATAAGCTCATCTTTCGGTGCAGAGGTACAGACAGACACTTGGAGTACTCAACAATTACACAGACTCTTTTCAATTAATCATGAGATGCATTGCTTTCCTTAATAGTCTTAGGGGCTCAGGTTTGATGCATTGTGTGTTGGAAATAATCAGTTTCATCATGTATATACCTGATTGATGATGAAAAAGTAATAAGAATAAAAATATTATAATTTCTTTCATCTAATACGATTAGACTCTTTTTTCTAAACATAATAACTACAGAAATAATGATAATAATAACAATAATAATAATTATAACAGCAGTTATGATAATAAAATAACGATACTTATAATTATAAAAAATAATAATCATAAAAATTATAGTAATTGTTAAAATAATAAAATAAAAATGATGATGATGATGATGATGATGATGATAATAATAATAATAATACGTATAAAGTCAAGAACAAGACAAGTTGAATGTTACCCAGCACCGGAATCAAACCACCGCTGTTGTCTGCCTCACCACCCGAGGGCGGCCGGTTCGATTCCGGTGCGGGGTATCATTCAATAATAACAATAATAATAATAATAGTAATAATAAAAGTAATAATAATAATAATAATAATAATAATAATAATAATAATAATAATAATAATAAGGATAATAATAATAATAACAATAATAATAATAATAATAATAATAATAATAATAATAATAATAATAATAATAATAATAATAATAATAATAATAATAATAATAATAATAATAATAATAATAATAATAATAATAATAATAATAATAATAATAATAATAATAATAATAATAATAATAATAATAATAATAATAATAATAATAATAATAATAATAATAATAATAATAATTATTATTATTATTATTATTAATATTATTATTGTGTGTGTGTGTGTGTGTGTGTGTGTGTGTGTGTGTGTGTGTGTGTATTATTATTATTATTATTATTATCATTATTATTATCACTAAAATCAGTATTTTTCACATACTAATTTAATTAGTTACATGATTCCTTACTTACTGACTTTTTACTCAGCACCAGATTCGAAGTAATGCGTAGCCCGACATGCAATCCGACGGTCCATAATAATAATAATAATAATAATAATAATAATAATAATAATAATAATAATAATAATAATAATAATAATGTTACTAATGAAAATAACAATGATCATCATAATACATAGCATATTAAGGTCATATGAGAGAAAATGAATATGAATGGGCACCAAGACAATTGAGCACATTGGAGAGGTCGGCTGTTTTCGTAAATAGTTGTAAAGAGAGTAAACTAAAATGATAAGCTCTGTGGTTATTTCAGAACGCGGTTGATGTTGCCCGATCCGGTCAGTTCTTTCGGGTGGCAGTCAACCCTCAACTCTAACTTTGTACATGAACGGATCTTTGATGGATGTGTTTATGTTCTTACTTTCTTTGTTGTTACTGCTTGTGTAGGAGCACAGATACTCGTACATAGATACAGATAAGCAGATAGAGAGATAGATGGATAGATAGGTAGAAAAAGAGATAGATAGATAGAGATAGATTCACACACACACACACACACACACACACACACACACACACACACACACACACACACACACACACACACACACACACGTATTTTTATGGAGAGAGAGAGAGAGAGAGAGAGAGAGAGAGAGAGAGAGAGAGAGAGAGAGAGAGAGAGAGAGAGAGAGAGAGAGAGAGAGAGAGAGAACTATAGCTATAGATAAATAGATAGATACATAGATATATAGATAGATAGATAGATATAGAATGTAGATAAATAGATAGATAGATATACACTTATATAAGTGTGGCGGCTCGTGGTAAAAAAAATTTGGGGGGGCTGCATAATAATTTCAAATTACAATATAATGTTAAAATTAAAATTATAGTACTTACTTATTTTGCATTTAATTATCCACCAATTCTAATGGCACAACAGTCAAGTCAGGGATTTCAGGGTCCATATACATAAAACTTATTACTACTAGCAAACAGCCCTTAAGACTAACATATTCCTGTTAGCCTTAACATTTTTCTGTTAAGCGCTAAAACTGGCAGATAATTCACAAAGCTTGTTATGGCCTTAACAGCACTTAGGGTAACAGCGGCAGGGACCACTTGCGCCTAGCAAACAACTGTTTGCAGGATTGCTTATGTTCTAATTGTAACTCCTCCCTTATTTGTTGACCATTTTTCTTCATTCAAAAAGCATTTTAGTTAGGAAGGATAGGAGATTGCTATAATTTTATTTTTATATAATAGTAAAAATAAAATTAAGGTCGATGAAAAAAAGTTTTTTCTCAAAAATAAAAATCAACTTCAAACAATAGTTTCCATGGCAGACCTAATTCCTTATTTATACTTTCATAAGCTGCAGTAGGAAATATTTGTGTACTAAGCATCCAGGTACTCGAATTTTATTATATTTCGCCATATTTCAAAGTAAAAACCAGTGTTCCACTGCGTAAAATCAATGAAATATTAATGCAAAATACATCTGATGCGGATACATAGATTTGTTTGTTGGATTTACGAATAAAATAGGATATAGTTCCTCGCGAGTAAATACGAGAATATGTTAGTGAATACTAAATCAATTCTCGTTTTCTTCTGTAGTAGTGCGAGAGAAAGTTGAAGTTTCAGAAGACACAAAAGAATACCTAAAATAAAAACGAGGTGAAAACATCTATTGCAACCAGTAATTCCGCGGTAACTCATGCCAGGACTCAGGTAGTGTTAAAACTGGCTAGTAGTCACGAATCACGGACGTAATGCACTATTTGTTTAACTAACACAGAGGGCGGACGGCCGCGCACGGCAGTAATGACGCCAGCCCTGCTACAGTTCGGCAGGCTTGCGCTGCGCTAATCCTGGGAAAAGTGTTTTACTCTGTAAACAATTTATCAAATCTGCTAGTATTTTGTGTTAGAAAATTATAGAAAAAAATGAAAAAAATACTGAATGGAATATAAAAGTATAATATTATTTATTTGTATAAAATGACATATGAATTAATCACTCATCTGCCTGGCAGCTGAGACAGGGAGGGCTGCAGCCCAGCAGCCCTTATGGAGCCGCCCCTGCCTGAGTTATATATATATATATATATATATATATATATATATATATATATATATATATATATATATATATATATATATGTGTGTGTGTGTGTGTGTGTGTGTGTGTGTGTTTTCTTCCCCATCTTATTTCCCTATCAATTTCAGTAAAGTCGTAGTCCAAGAATTATACAATATACAAAAAGAATGCATTGGTACTTCTTTAAAATAAAAGTGACAGGAAATAACAAATAAAAATCCAAGTAAAATGATTAGTTATTTTATACTTCTCCTTTAAAAAATATGATTTATAGGAAAAAGGAAATACAAATATAGGAAAATACAGAGTTTACCAGTGAGAGATGAAAATGAAAATCTGCTTCTCTATTCATATATTAAATAGCATTTGAATATGCTTGAAATTACTGCTGTGAGGCCGTGAAAGGTAATGAAGCCATGCACTCTTATAAATATAGGCTCATACATCAGCTTGTATGATAAAATCGCGAAAAAAAATAAAACAATCTTGAGAAACTGTAGACTGTAGACCCAGCCTTTTTTGTCCCATCCCCCTTTTCCAGTCACTTTTTCATCTGTGGACCCCTACAACGAAATAGCTTAAGCCAGCAAAATTAATGAAAGTTTCAGTAAAAAAATGTATACATTCATGTAAAATAACTTGCATTGTTATGCTGCTTAAGCTGTAGGCCTATTTATACGAAAGAAGAAGACGTTGCAGTTTAGCAGACTTTTTCATTTAAGTAATATACATAGGACAAATGTTTGGTCCATGTTCTTATAGTTGTAGGTATTGTACGCAAAATTTATCCTTGTAATACTTGCCTAATTTTATTAAGCATTCAGTTTTAAGGATTGTGTACAGTTGTATAAATTTTATTCCGAGCCGCATGTCTCCTAATTTCAGTGCAATAAATTTAGAAATAATAAGAATCTCTATGGACCCCTTTAAATTCTGCCATAAACCCATTGGGTTTCATGGACCCCTGGTTGGATATCATTACAGTGGACAGGTGTAGAGGAGTTTATGAGGTTGTTGGTTATTGACTACTCTGTATAGATGATCAGTGTGAGAGGAGTACCCATCACACATAATAAGGAATTCATAAAAATACGGAGAATGTTTTTGTATATGGTTTGCATATATCTGAGAAAAAATATGGCGATGACGATAATGGAGCACCTAGAAGGCGATCCTTCTAGCATTATGCTTCGGCCCGATGGGCAAGTCTGGGGATGCATTTTTTTCTGATTTTCTGAGGAATGATTAATGCTTCGGGAGCTTGTGTGTGCGCCAAGCTCACTATAGATGTTTTGTCTCTGGCAGAAGAAGCACGGTCCACGCACTTTCTTTACTCGTCTTGCTAAAATGCCCTGGTTCAATCACTTTTTTTCGTGCTGTCAAAGATGACGGCCAGCGCACATAATATAAGGCCCGTTTTCGAATCATACTTCTTCGACTCAGAAAAAACTAGTACATCAATAGAAAATGTCAACGTTTCACCAATCCAAATAATTATTTTTTTTGGAAGATTTTGGCCATCTAGCCTAAAATAACTTAAATAATCTTGTTTCTATATCTTTCTGTTCTTCATTATAATTGTAAAACTTATTCTTTGATCAGACTTTTTTTCTTAAAAGTTGAATTCTAAACGATTTAAGATGTATAACTCTCATTTAACACTATTAGATTATTTTTATATCTGGTATAAAAATAATGTGCCCTATCTAGCTTTAGGCTTCTCCTCAGAAGGTTTATGAAGCCGTTCTCGAGTTTCTCCTGCAGTCTTGATAAACTGTGTCTTCACTAACATCCTACCTGCTCAATCTCCTTCCCATCTACCTTTCATCATTTATCTTATCTCCTTTTTCTTTTTCTTTACAACAAAGGAGACAGCTCAAGGGCACAATAAAAAGTAAACAATAATAATAAAAAAAAAGCCCGCTACTCGCTGCTCACAAAAAAAGAATCCAGAGAGGTGGCAGAAAGAGAGGTCAATTTCGGGAGCAGAGGTGTCCAGATACCCTCCTCTTGAAAGAGTTCAAGTCGTAGGCAGGAGGAAATACAGATGAAGGAAGATTGTTCCAGAGTTTACCAACGTGAGGGATGAAAGAGTGGAGATGCTGGTGAACTCTTGCATAAGGGGTTTGGACAGTATAGGGATTAGCATGAGTAGAAAGTCGCGTGCAGCGGGGCCGCAGGAGGGGGGTAGGCATGCAGTTAGCAAGTTCAGAAGAGCAGTCAGCATGAAAATATCGATAGAAGATAGAAAGAGAGGCAACATGGCGGCGGAAATTAAGAGGTAGAAGACTATCAGTAAGAGGAGGAGAGCTGATGAGACGAAGACCCTTAGACTCCACTCCATATATACGAGGGCGGACAATGCCCCTGTATATGGATAGCAACTGTGCGGGCGAGAAGAACTGGCGGAGACGATACAGAACGCCCAACCTCGAGGAAGCTGATTTAGTGAGAGACGAGATGTGAAGTTTCCAGTTAAGATTTTGAGTTAAGGATAGACCGAGGATGTTTAGTGTTGAAGAAGGTGACAGCTGAGTGTTGTCGAAGAATAGGGGATAGGTGTTTGGAAGATTGTGTCGAGTTGATAGGTAGAGAAATTGGGTTTTTGAGCATTGAAGGGCACAAGGTTCCTTTTACCCCACTCGGAAATGATAGTAGGGTCTGAGGTTAAGCGTTCTGCAGCCTCCAGCTTGGAGTCATGTAATTCCTGTTGAGAGGGTCTTCTGTTGAAAGAAGTTGAATTATGCAGAGTGGAGTCATCAGCGTATGAGTGGATAGGACAGTTTGTTATGGAAAGAAGATCATTGATGAATAACAGGAAGAGAGTGGGTGATAGGACAGAGCCCTGT
Organism: Eriocheir sinensis; assembly: GCF_024679095.1. Lineage (NCBI taxonomy): Eukaryota > Metazoa > Arthropoda > Malacostraca > Decapoda > Varunidae > Eriocheir > Eriocheir sinensis. The sequence goes on along the minus strand of NW_026112035.1, from coordinate 72,181 downwards.
GGAACACCACTGTTAATAGGTTTATGAGAAGAACAGTGACCGTCTACCACAGCTACTGGAAATACACTTACGATGACCGCTCTGATACTTCAAAATGCCGCCCTAAAGCTACAGTTTAACTTCCCTCTCTTTCTAAAGCTTTCAAAGCCATCCTTAACAGAATATTCCTGCAGCATCTATCATGTTTCAACCTTCTCTCTGATTATCTGTACGGATTCTGCTGTTCGACTGATAATATTTTTGCATTTTTATCTGTCTAGGATATCTCTTCACCGATTTTTTTGTTTGTTTAAGATCAGATATCTCTTAAGATTTTCAACAGCGTAGTATAAATGTTTCTTTCTAAACTATCGTCCTCCAAATTATATTATCTCTGACTTTTCATCTACAGATTATTTCTTACCTATCTATTAATTTCTACTGTAGTAGGCGGTAAATGTTTCTCCTAATCCTATAAACAGTTATCTAATTTGTTGCAAACTCTCTATTACTTATTTTTTTTATCGACCCTAAACTCAATGTCCCACACATTCCTACACAGGAGGCAATTCTTTGCATTGATCAAAGTCATTGAACGGACATCCATCCCAGCAATAACTGCATAATTCAGAGGTATACACGCTACAGATCGCTTAGTTTCTGACGTATTATTTAAGGTAAGGAAGAAGAACTTATTGAAGTTAAATACCCCAAACTCAGTTTATCTGTCAACTCGACACAACTTTCGTAATACCTATTCCCTATTCTTTAATATTTCACAACACTCCGTCTACACTAAACATTGTTGTTGAGTCCTCTGCTTAAAATCGTAACTTGAAACTTCCTGTCTCATCTATTGCTAAATTAACTTCATATAAGTTTGGCATACTGTTTCGTCTTCCAGTCGCAGATTTCTTTCTCATTCCTGTATGCTGTTTGCACCTAACGGGTGAGGGTTTCTTGCCTCATCAACTCCTCTAATCCTTTTTTCAGTCTTTTTCTAATACCCTTCAGTACGGAGTCTCGCTTACATGCTCAGTATGATATAACCGCGCGTTCCCACGACCGGGGAATTCATATGTTAAAACTAATAAAACATCAATATTTAAAACAAAATAACATTCTTGATTTTGTACTGTATATCATTTGAAAGCTTGTTTAGTCTTCTATATTTCTATCGTTGTAGATATTATTTTTATAATATAATATAACTCTGAAGGAAATATAAATACACATTAGTGCTGCCAACTTTCTGTAACTGTTTATGGATGGTTTTAAAACATAATTTGTATATACGATAGTAAGCAAACATAGTTTATAAGTCGCTCTCTTCATAATAAAGTGAAAATAAGTTATAATAACGTATAATAATGCATCTCAGCATGCCTATGTCTGATTTACTCCCTCCATCTCCGGCCTCCAAAGCCAGACCAAGGGTGTGTGTGGAAGCTGATTTTTTTTTTTTTTTTTTTTTGAGGGGGGGCTCTCCGTGTGGCTGGGTGAAGGCTCCTGGCCTAATAGCAACGATCGGCTGATGGCAAAAAAAAATGGTGAAGGAAACAAGGGAAGGGCTCATTCGGTGGTGATGGCCGGGAGGTTCGGGACTCAAGGTGATGGTGTTGAGGGAGAGATGATGGCGTCAGGCATTTGTGACATGAGCTATGTGTGTGTGTGTGTGTGTGTGTGTGTGTGTGTGTGTGTGTGTGTGTGTGTGTGTGTTCACCATTTCCTTCGTATGCCTATGACCATTTCTCTCTCTCTCTCGTGTGTGTGTGTGTGTGTGTGTGTGTGTGTGTGTGTGTGTGTGTGTGTGTGTGTGTGTGTGTGTGTGTGTGTGTGTGTGTGTGTGTGTGTGTGTGTGTGTGTGTGTGTGTGTGTGTGTGTGTGTGTGTGTGTGTGTGTGTGTGTGTGTGTGTGTGTGTGTGTGTGTGTGTGTGTGTGTGTACATTTACCTAGTTGTAGTTTTACAGGGCCTGGGCATATACGCTCATGTGGTCCCGTCTCCGTATCTGTATTTGTCCAACTTTTCCTGAAAGTTTTGCACACTCTTCGCCGATACTACATCCTCACTCTGTTCCAAACCTCTATATTTCTTTGCGGGAAGCTATATTCCAGGTGTTTATTCCTTCTCTTAGTAGTAACTATTCATTATCTACATCTTCCATTTTAATCAATAATTTATAAATTTGTATTAGGTCTCCCCTTTCTCTTTGTTCTAGTGTTGGTAGGTCCATTTCCTTTAATCTTTCTTCATATGTCAATCCCTCCAGTTACGTCGTTGCCTATTGCGCCGGTAGGCATCTTCCTGGCGGGGCCTGATGGTCGGCCCAAGGCTTCTTCCAGCTGGGGCCTGATGGTCGGCCCAGCCCGTTCTGGCGCAGGCGAGTGTTTATAGTGGCGCCATCTTGCATTGGCTCATGCTGCCCCCCCCGGAACTCGTTCTTGATTCGCTTGGACGGCTTCCTCTAGAGTCCGGGTTGATGGGTGGTCTTCAGGACAGCATGTGGGTAGTTTTAAGCCACTCGGCGGTGACTGAAAAATCAGAGTGGTAGCGTGGGGATTCGAACCCGCGTCGTCCATCACGCGGTGAATGTGGGCCCAGTACGCTACCAGTTCGGCCACCTTTGTATTCTTTTTAGTTTTTTTATGTGTTTCTTTTTATGAGGAGACAACACCGCCTCCGCATATTCCAATTTTGGTCTAATCATAGTGGTTATTAACTTTTTCATCATATCCTTATCCATGTAGTGTAATGCTAATCCTATATTTCTCACCATATTATACGTATCACCGAATATCCTATTAACATGACTCTCAGGCTGTTGATTATCTTGTATTGTCACTCCCAGATCTCTCTCTTCTTGAACTTTCTTTAATATTTCTCCATCTCCCATTTTATATGTCCATTTTGGTCTCTTTCACTCTTTCCCATTTCCATTACATGACATTTCTTTACATTGAATTCCATCTCCTATTTCATACTCCATTCCCAAATCTTGTTCAGGTCATCTTGCAGAATTTCACAGTCTTTACTGTTTCTTATATGTTTTAGCAGTTTTGCATCGTCTGCAAACAGGCTCATATAACTGTTTACTCCCTCTGGCATATCATTTACATATACTAGGAAAAGTACTGGTGCCAATACCGATCCTTGAGGCACTCCACTATCTACCACTCTCCATTCCGATTTCGTGTCCTTTACCACTGTTCTCATCTCTCTTCCCCTTAAGTAACTTTCCATCCAGTTCTTCATTTTCCCTTTCAATCCTCCTTTATTCTCCAGCTTCCATAGTAGTCTTGTATGTGGAACTTTGTCGAACGCCTTCTTCAGGTCCAAGTAAACGCAATCAACCCATCCGTCCCTCTCCTGTATTTTGTCTGTCACTCTTGAGTAAAAGCTCAGTAAGTATGTTACACATGAGCGCCCTTTTCTAAAGCCATATTATTTACTTGTGATTATATTATGCTCTTCTAGAAACTCGTCCATTGTTTCTTTATCACTTTCTCACATATTTTACATACTACACTGGTCAATGATACTGGTCTGTAGTTCAGGGGTTCTTCCTTTTTTCCACTTTTGTATATAGGGACCACTTCAGCCACTCCTTTGGTACTTTACCAGTTGTTATTGAGCATTTTATGATATCACATATCTGTCCAACCAGCTGATTTCTGCATTTTTTCAATATATAACCTGAGACTCCATCCGGTCCTACTGCTTTCCTCTCTTCCAACTCCTCCATTATTTTATATATCTCCTCTTTAGTTACTATGACTTCTTCCACATTAACATTTACCTTGTTATCTTGTGGTTCGTTGAATTGTGATGCTTTTGTAAAAACTTGCTGGAACCTTTTGTTAAGTAGCTCAGTCATGTCTTTAGGAACTTCGATTATCATATTCCCATCACTCAATCATTCTATTGTTTCCCTCGGTTTGATTTTTCCATTTATGAATCTATAGAATAATTTAGGTTTTTCCTTGCACTTTTCGACAAAATCCTTTTCATATCCTTTCTCTTCTTCTCTCCTTATTTTCACGTATTCATTTCTTGCAATTTTAAAATCTTCTTTATTCCTTTGTTTTTTATCTCTTTTCAATCTTTTCCACGCTTTGTCTCTTTTTTTCTTTTGCCTTTACATATCTTGTATTAAACCAGTCCTTTTTTCCTTTTTCTTTGGGTTTATATTCTGGTACATATTTCATAACTCCTGATTTATACGCCTCCATAAAAATATCATACTTTTCTTGCACCTCTCTTGTTCTCTTTAACACCTTAACTCTTCCCAGTCTAACTATCCATAGTATTTCCTGAGATTTTCCATGTCTGCCTTCCTATAGTTTAACCTGTTTCTTTTATATGATTCATCCCTCTCACTTCATTTCTTCTCTGTTTCCTTCTCTATTATCACGTGATCACTCTTTCCCAGGGGGCACCCATACCTCAATTCATTCAACAAGTGCATTCCCTTTGTTAACACCAGGTGCAGTCTCGCCGGTTCGTCGTCACTTCTGTATCTCGTGTTTTCCTTCACCCATTGCATCATCAAGTTTTCCGTCGTCAATCTTAAAAATATTTTCCCCCATGCCGTTTCACTACCTCCACTTGCAAATATTTCCCAATTTACCTCCTTACAGTTAAAATGTCCAACTAGCAAGACTCTTTTGTTAGCTTTGAGTAACCTACTCAAACTCCGGATGGTATCTTCAAACATGGTCTCATATTCTTCTTTACGCCATGAGTTAGTTTTAGGTGGTACATAGGTCGCTATTATCATCGTCATCATTTCTCTGTTTTTGTCCTCCAGATTTACACTCACTATTTCCGCCTTTTCTTCTCCATATACTACTGATTTCACTAATAACTCCTTCCTCGTCATTATCATCACTCCTCCACCACCTTTACCCTTTCTATCCTTCCTCCATACATTATCATTATTATCAAACATTATTTGAATGACCTCATTCAGCTTTGTTTCCGTTAAGCATACAATCTTGGGCTCTTTTTCCTTTAAGTAGTCTTGTAGTTCTCGCTTACTAGATATTATTCCGTCTACATTCGTATACATCACACTTAATCCCTTATTAGTTTCAATCTTGTCTAGGTTCTGTTCTCTTTTTTCGGCTTTTCCCTTTGTACCATTTCTTTACTTGATCTCCATCATTTAAGTTCTTTAGTAAGTCTTTTACTGATTTCAGTTCTTCCTTTTCCCTTCTTGGTTTGTACATTATATTCTTTTCCTTCTTGCCAAAAATTATTACACTCTTCTTTTTATCTGTCACATCTCTTACTAATTCTTCGTTTTTCTTTAGAGCCTTAACCACCTCTCTCTCTACATTTTCCTTCTCTTCTTTCAGTTGTTCAATTACTTCTTTGAGGACTACACTAGCTTTTTCATTTTCAACTTTCCAAGTCTTTATTTCCCCCAACACTTCTTCTCTAACCCTCTGTTCCTCTTTGTTCACTATTTCCTTCAGATTCTCATTTTCCTTTCTTGCCTCTCCTAGTCGTTCCTTCATCGATTTTTCATATTTCGCCAATTTCTCCTTCAACTCTTCATTTTCTTGAATCCGTTTTTTTCCCTGTCTTCCAAATTTCACACTCGTGATCTGAGGTCACTTTGAAGTTCTCTGCTCTGTAATTCCTCCTCGTCCTTACTCTTCACTATTCCGATCCACTTATCCAGTTTCCTTTCCATAAGCAAAATTCTTTTGAAAAAAGTCGAGTCTGTGCTCCCAAAACCAAAGAAACTACCAGTACCATACCTTTATCATCACTGTCATCATCAGCACTCTCCATATCCATCTGCTTTTCCTTCCTTCGTGATCAAATTCCTCTTCTCTTCGGTGCATTCCATCCCAAACCATTCCCTCTCCCACTCATCTTACAACCAGGTCAAAAAATAGGAGACGGGTCCCACAGTAAGCATCGCCCAAGCCCTTTGTACCACATTTTATTGTCTTATTGTCCAGGGGGAGGTACTGCCCCCTCCCTTGTTGTGCTTTCCTTCCTACCATTGTATCTTTTTAATTTCATGGTGCTACCTACACATGTATTAATAGTTGTATAATCACACTCTGTCCTGCCTGGGGGTTGGGATGGCATGTTCCTCCCTTCTCCCTTGTTGTTTACCTGCAACAATAAACTATCAATCAATCAATCAACACTACTTCCAGGCCCCGTTGAAACAGCTGATTGCGGCACAAGGAGTGGGGTGAGAAGCGGTGGCTAGAGTCCCTTTATACTCGAGTCCCGACATAGGCGGCCCTGTGTATAAGGCTGCTGGACGCCATTTTTGGCCCTTCGAGCACCGCGCCGACTTTGAACTGAGGCAGGGGTTCCCAAACCAGGGGTCGGGACACCAAGTGGGGTCGGAATGCTCATTATGTGGGGTCATAAAGAGGTCATGGGGTCGGTGGGGTCGCTGAGGTACCCCCAATTAAGGCCTGGGGGTACGAAATATCCAAGCAGGGATTACGAGACCATGACAAATTCAGTGCTGTATAGTACTTTCATTGAGAAAAAATAATAACAAGTCAAATAATTGCTTCAAGCACCCTTACACGAGCTACGACTGACCGTTGAATCCCCCCTCTCCTTCACTCCCTTACTACCCTCCCCGCTCTTACATCCTCGTGAAATTCGAGTAATCTAAATTTCGTTTTATCTCCCTATTTACTAATTTATTCCAAAAAATTCATATCCTCATTATCGTCAACACCCGTAAAACTTTGGTATATATGCAAAAAGAATCCTCACTTCCATGTTTTTTGACAATTGATTAAATTAAATTCACATAGCAAATCAACCTCTGTGCAGGAGCAGGCTGAGAGCACTCACTTGTGCTTCCACCCCCCCTCCCTCAGTTTCAGTTCCTGTGAACCGCAATTTTATGTGGCGTTTTAGTGCGGTAAGATGGTGCAATGCTATGATATTGTGCAGCAAAGGAGGTATCACAATGGGAAGAGAAGTGATGATGTTGCGTTACTCTTTTGAAAATATTTTATTTACATTGCTGATTAATAACATTAATTGAAATAGATGTAGTAATACGAGTACAGCCATTATGGAGAGGTTTTTAAAGACACCATCTGAAACTTCCGCCAAGAAACGGAAACGCTCTAATAATCCATCATTCCTCGACTAAAAACTCACAGTAGTGCTGTAAATGTAGAAGTAAACATAAACACTTGGGATATATATATATATATATATATATATATATACATATATATATATATATATATATATATATATATATATATATATATATATATATATATATATATATATATATATATATATATATATATATATATATATATATATATATATATATATATATATATATATATATATATATATATATATATATATATATATATATATATATATATATATATATATATATATATACATATATATATATATATATATATATATATATATATATTCTCTTTTAAGCATACGAGATTGAATGAAACTGCTGTTTCTGCATTATTCAGCTTCTGCTGCGTTTTTTCTATTAGTCTTATCAACTCTCTTTTGACGGTGTCTAAAGCCCCGAGGAACTGTCCAAAAGTTGGGTTGTTGGTTGCAACGTTTCGTTCCTGCCTAGGGAACATCTTCAGGCTGTATGGAGCTGGTTCGTTCGTTCGTTAAGGATTTACCCCCTAAAAAGGGGGAACGGGCCTTTGTCGATTGATGGCCCGTCGCAGGGGGGTACCCGCCGCTGGCGTGCGGCGGGTGTGGGGAAGCCTCCGCCGTCGCCACAGCCACGGGTAGAAGCCGGCGAGCAGCGACGGAGGCACGGGCCCTCCGGGCAGGCGCCCAGGAGCAGCCCGTAGCTGAGCCGAGCGAGCAACTCAGCAGTCTATAGGTGGCCCAGAGGCCGGGAGAGTTGCTCGCTCGACGAGTGCTGGCGGTCCACTGACTGACTGGGTCTTGTTGTTGTGTTGTGTGGGATTTACCCCCTAAAAAGGGGGAACGGGCCTTTGTCAATTGACGGCCCGTCGCAGGGGGGAACCCGCCTCTGGGTTGCTCCTTTTATATGCGCGTTCTGGCTTGTGATTGGCCGGTGTGGCGTGTACAAGTAGCGCGGTAAATGCTGCGCGGCGTCCCTCGCTGCGCAGGTGCCTAGGTGTTGTTTTTTCTGCTACTTCTCTTCTGCGTTGGTAAGATTTGCAGATCTTGGGCTTGAGTGTTCATCGTTGGCCCTAGATCTTCAATGTAGAGGGCTTCCAGGAACAACAGTCGGCGTGGGTCAGTTTCCTTGTCAAGTATTTTCGTTGAATCTTCTAGGTGGCTGCGTGCTAAGGTTTCCTTGTGCTTGACTGTGTAATGGTTCTTGATAGCACCATTTTGTAGGTGGCATGTTAAGCGCCTAGTCAGTTTTGTCCGTGTCATCCCGATGTATGTATGAGGCCCACAGTCCTCAATAGCGCAGGTGTGCTCGTAGATGACATGGTCTTCCTGAAGAGGTGCCGGTGGTGGTGTTTGGCGGTTCTTGATTAGTAGGTTGGCTGTTTTGGAGGTTTTGTAGCAGATGATGAGTGATATGGTTTGGTCTGCGTTTATTGGTTTCACATTCTTGTGGATGATATCTTTGATCACTCTTTCATCTGTCTTATACTCGGTGGACATGTAGTTCCTGTAGTAGAGATTGATGTTGTTTTGGTTTGTAGAGGTGGTTGCAGGGCTGTGCCATTTCTCTAGGGCGCAGTTGATGGCCTGGGTCACTTCACTGTTGGGGTAGCCGTTGTTTACAAGGACTTGTGTAATTCTTTCCAATTCGTTATGCAAATTCTTCCATGCGAGCGATCTCACACTGCTCAACATGAAATAATTTGATAACGATTGGAGAATTACACAAGTCCCTTAAACAATGGCTACCCCAACAGTGAAGTGACCCAGGCCATTCGCCAACTGCATGAGGAACCATGGCACGAATCCATGCAACCACCTCCCCAAGGACCAACAACCTCCATCTACGCCCGATACATGTCGACGACATATTTATCAGAGTGAAAACATAGATGAACTACAGAAACTTAAGCAGCTCAGCAACTTCTCCGGCCTCAACATTACTCTTGAAGAATCATCTACGAGCACACCTGCTATTGAGGACTGTGGGCCTCATACATACATCGACGTACTAGGCGCTTATCATCCACCTACAAAATGGTGATATCAAGAACCATTACATCAAACCAACAACCACCTAGAAGATTCAACGAAAATACTTGACAGCGACTGCCCGCAACGCCTGGAAGCCCTCTACATTGAAGATCCAGGCCAATCAATGCACACTACGGCGAAGATCTGCAAATCTTACCAATGCAGAAGAGAAGTAGCAGAAAAAACAACACCTAGGCACCTGCGCAGCGAGGGACGCCGCGCAGTTGTTGTTGTTGAAGATTTACCCCCTAAAAAGGGGGAACGGGCCTTTGTCACAGTGGACGGCCCGTCGCAGAGGGGAACCCGCCGCGGGCGTGCGGCGGGTGGGGGAACCCTTCCGTCGCCGCCTCAGCCACGGGTATAAGCCGGGGGGCAGCGACGGAGGAACGGGCCCTCCGAGCTCTGGCTCAGGAGCAGCCCGCTCGTATGGGCGAGCAATGCAAGCTCGTTGCGGGACGCCTCCGCCGCCGCCACAGCCACGGGTAACAGCCGGCGAGCAGCGACGGAGGCACGGGCTCTCTGGGCAGGCGCCCAGCAGACACCCGTAGCGGTGCACGGGCGAGCAGCCGACAGGTCGACTTGACTGCCGCGGTGGGGCAATAAGCGAGGATAACCAGGCGGGTCAACCATGCCACCGCAGAAGGACCCCCCAGCTGCTCGCCCGAGGAGTGCCCGCGCAGCATTTACCGCGCTACTTGTACACGCCACACCGGCCAATCACAAGCCAGAACGCGCATATAAAAGGAGCAACCCAGAAGACAAAGTGGTCAGTGGACCGCCAGCACTCCTCGGGCGAGCGGCCGGGGGGTCCTTCTGCTGCGGCGTGGTTGACCCGCTTGGTCATCCTCGCTTAGGGCCCCACCGCGGCAGTCAAGTCGATCGGTCGGCTGCTCGCCCGTGCACCGCTACGGGTGTCTGCTGGGCGCCTGCCCAGAGAGCCCGTGCCTCCGTCGCTGCTCGCCGGCTGTTACCCGTGGCTGTGGCGGCGGCGGAGGCGTCCCGCAACGAGCTTGCATTGCTCGCCCACACGAGCGGGCTGCTCCTGAGCCAGAGCTCGGAGGGCCCGTTCCTCCGTCGCTGCCCCCCCCGTGGCTGAGGCGGCTGAGGCGGCGAGCCCCCCCCTGCCGCACGCACGCCCGCGGCGGGCCACGGGCCGTCCACTCCAGCGAAGCCCGTTCTCTTGCCCCTTTTAAATCTGAGAAAAGAAAAGGAAGGAAGGAGACAAAGTGGACCGCCAGCACTGGGCGAGCGGCCGGGGTCCTTCTGCTGCGGCGTGGTTGGTGGTTGCTCCACGGTCATCTAGGGGCGGGCCCCACCGCGGCGTCGATCGGTCGGCTGCTCTGCCCTACCCAACTTGGTCTGCTGCTGCTGGGCGCAGAGAGAGAGCTGCCTGTCGCCGCTCGCCGGCTGTTACCGTGGCTGTGGCGGCGGCGGAGGCGTCTCCCAACGCTTGCATATTGCTCGCCCATTACCGAGCGGCTGGCTGCTGAGCCCTGAGCTCGAGGGTTTGTTCCTCCGTCGCTGCCCCCCGGTTTATACCCGTGGCTGAGGCGGCGACGGAAGGGCTCCCCCACCCGCCGCACACCCGCGGCGGGTTCCCCTCTGCGACGGGCCGTCCACAGTGACCAAGGCCCGTTCCCCCTTTTTAGGGGGTAAACCTTAAACGAACGAACGAACGAAGACAAAGTCAGTGGAACGCCAGCACTCCTCGGGCGAGCAGCTGGGGGGTCCTTCTGCTGCGGCGTGGTTGACCCGCCTGGTCATCCTCGCTTAGGGCCCCACCGCGGCAGTCAAGTCGACCGGTCGGCTGCTCGCCCGTGCACCGCTACGGGTGTCTGCTGGGCGCCTGCCCAGAGAGCCCGTGCCTCCGTCGCTGCTCGCCGGCTGTTACCCGTGGCTGTGGCGGCGGCGGAGGCGTCCCGCAACGAGCTTGCATTGCTCGCCCATACGAGCGGGCTGCTCCTGAGCCAGAGCTCGGAGGGCCCGTTCCTCCGTCGCTGCCCCCCGGCTTATACCCGTGGCTGAGGCGGCGACGGAAGGGTTCCCCCACCCGCCGCCCGCCCGCGGCGGGTTCCCCTCTGCGACGGGCCGTCCACTGTGACAAAGGCCCGTTCCCCCTTTTTAGGGGGTAAACCTTCAACAACAACAACAACAAGACAAACAGTGGAACGCCAGCACTCCTCGGGCGAGCAGCTGGGGGGTCCTTCTGCGGCGGCGTGGTTGACCCGCCTGGTTATCCACGCTTAGGGCCCCACCGCGGCAGTCAAGTCGACCGGTCGGCTGCTCGCCCGTGCACCGCTACGGGTGTCTACTGGGCGCCTGCCCAGAGAGCCCGTGCCTCCGTCGCTGCTCGCCGGCTGTTACCCGTGGCTGTGGCGGCGGCGGAGGCGTCCCGCAACGAGCTTGCATTGCTCGCCCACACGAGCGGGCTGCTCCTGAGCCAGAGCTCGGAGGGCCCGTTCCTCCGTCGCTGCCCCCCGGTTTATACCCGTGGCTGAGGCGGCGACGGAAGGGCTCCCCCACCCGCCGCACGCCCGCGGCGGGTTCCCCTCTGCGACGGGCCGTCCACAGTGACAAAGGCCCGTTCCCCCTTTTTAGGGGGTAAACCTAGAAGCAAGCAAGCAAGTCGACAAAGGCCCGTTCCCCCTTTTTAGGGGGTAAATCCTTATCGAACGAACGAACGACCCAGTGGAACGCCAGCACTCGTCGAGCGAGCAACTCTCCCGGCCTCTGGGCCACCTATAGACTGCTGAGTTGCTCGCTCGGCTCAGCTACGGGCTGCTCCTGGGCGCCTGCCCGGAGGGCCCGTGCCTCCGTCGCTGCTCGCCGGCTTCTACCCGTGGCTGTGGCGGCGGCGGAGGCTTCCCCACACCCGCCGCACGCCAGCGGCGGGTTCCCCCCTGCGACGGGCCGTCAGTCGACAAAGGCCCGTTCCCCCTTTTTAGGGGGTAAATCCTTAACGAACGAACGACCCAGCTCCATACAGCCTGAAGATGTTCCCTAGCACCTAGGCAGGAACGAAACGTTGCAACCAACAACCCAACTTTTGGACAGCTCCTCGGGGCCTTAGACACCGTCAAAAGAGAGTTGATAAGACTAATAGAAAAAACGCAGCAGAAGCTGAATAATGCAGAAACAGCAGTTTCATTCAATCTCGTATGCTTAAAAGAGAATTTACTCCCTGGCTACACCAATCTAAAATATATATATATATATATATATATATATATATATATATATATATATATATATATATATATATATATATATATATATATATATATATATATATATATATATATATATATATATATATATATATATATATATATATATATATATATATATATATATATATATATATATATATATATATATATATATATATATATATATATATATATATATATATACACACACACACACACACACACACACACACACACACACACACACATACACTTGGGGTCGCACTGAACAGTTGAAAGTGCTGAATGGGGTCGTGCTGGGAAAAGCTTGGGAACCCCTGAACTGAGGTAATAAAAACATAATTTTACCCATTTTGGAAGCGGATTCGGCTGCTTTTTAATGTAACAATGCCTTGCTCCCTAGCCTTCGGCTGTAGCAACATACCACAGAGGGGATACAAAGTGTATAATTTAACTGCAAGGCAGCTGAGAAGACAGACAGAGGCGTGCTAACAGTCGGTCGTCTTGGGAGGAAACCATCGGTTATGACACCAAGACACACACACTGCCATTGTGTGTCTTGCTGTCATAACCGCCCTCCCTTTGTACTGTTTATGGAAATCATTGTGAGAGAGGCACAGCTACAAGGACTGAAACAATCGTTCACCTCAGGTCCAGCCATCGAAGCTGATGAGGGAAGCTGTGGCCCTTATGGCCAAAATTATTGGATGTGATTTCTCCCACAGGGCTCTAGCTGTTATAACAGACTCACAATGGATATTTCACACTCATCAAGGCCACAGTCTAATAGACTGGACGTGTTACAAGGGTTTAATGAACAGAAGCTAGCTTTTGGTGAGCCATAACTACCTGTCTGGGTAAAATTCTAGAATCACACCCAACTCACTCTAAAAGTTAACACATTATTTGTTTAGATTATATTTGCTAATCATCACTCTGGTAACCGTTTCCATTATTATTACTCGTTCATGAGATTTTAAAATGCGGGGAAATATTACTATTTCAGCGGTGATAGGTTATGTTACTATTTGCTCATGTACGTGAAGGGTCTTCAGCTAGAAACTCCTCTAGATTGGGTTATAAGTGCGTCTTTATTTAATAGCCTAATATATAAGGCTGCACAGTCTTCATTTTCATGGGTATTAATGTCATTATAATATGTTGAAGACATGTGCATTTTCCTACAGTATTCTCTAAACCTAGCTATTTTGACCCTCAAGCCTTAGTATTTTACTGTATTATTTTTTTAATCAACAATAAGTATTTAAATTAAATTAAATGTTATTGAATTATAATCATTGATGACTTATCTTCACAATACCTTGGAATCGCACAGAACATTTATTGCAGCAATAGTGTGTGTGTGTGTGTGTTAACACAATAAAGAGAGCAGCACGGCGAGTAATGGAATCAAGGCCACCTCCACCCCCAGATAATTAGTTTACACTAATTTTCTCTCCATATGCTAAAGTTTACTGCAAGCAGGTAATGGAAAGGAAGCAAAGTGCCTTTGCTTTGATGGAGCTTGGGTAGTGTGTCAGCCACGTGGCCCATGAGATGTATATTAAGGCTCATGACGTTCAGGAGGCAGCGTCCCTCCCTGCAGGCAAGGGTCAGGCGATGAAGGGATATGTAGGTAATAGAAAGACTTCCCCAACTGCTGCTGATAAAGTTTTACAGCGACAAGCATTGTTAAATCCATCCATCACAGCAGCAACACTAAAAGAGAGAAGCATCCAGACTTGTGTGAAGTCTCTCAGTACCCTCTGAGCGGGGCGCTGCCGCCTCTCAAGGTCGTCAGCAGCCCGCCTTGACGCGCCTATATCACAGGCTACGTGGGTTACTGAGTGCCTATACTGAGACAGTGGCTGATCGTACGGCTAATAATAATCTCCTGTCACCTTCTTTTTTCTTTTTTTTTACGTTATGGCCAATGCGCCGGTTGGCTTCTTCCCGGTGGATCCTGATGGTCGGTCCAAGGCTTCTTCCTGGTGGGTCCTGATGGTCGGCCCAGCCCGTTCTGGCGCAGGCGAGTATTTATAGTAGCGCCATCTTGCATTGGCTCATGCTGCCCTCTCGGAGCTCATCTTTAATCCTAGAATCTAGAGTTCGGGTTGATAGGTGGTCTTCTGGACAGCATGTGGGTAGTTTTAAGCCACTCGGCGACGGCTGAAAAATCCCAGCTTGGTGGCACCGGTCGGGGACTGAACTCGCGTCGTCCCGAACGCGGGGCCGTCACGCTATCCATTCAGCCACCGCCACATTACAACGGCTGGTGACCAAATTATGGTAAAATATAAGGGCGTAATGGTGGGTTGGCGATACCTGTTGATGTAGACACAAACTGTCTCTTATTTACTTTCCCAGAGCTCGTTGGCTGCTGGCTAAATGTAGGCTGCTAGAGGAAGGTGTGCAGGTCTGACACAAGTGTGCTCAGTTTCAGTGGACGACCCGTTTGGCTGTGAAACAGAAATACAAAAGAGAGCGTGTGCCAGTGTTTGAAAAGCGCGGCGAAAACAGGGCCAATAATGGCGTCCAAATCTTAGGTTGTCGGGACTCCCTCTATCAAGGGACTCTAGCGGTGGCTACACACGTCCGTTCTGCTCCGTGTGTGTGTGGGGGGGGGGGGAGGGGGGGAGATAGATAGATAGAGAGATAGAGAGAGAGAGAGAGAGAGAGAGAGAGAGAGAGAGAGAGAGAGAGAGAGAGAGAGAGAGAGAGAGAGAGAAGTGAGTGAGTTTGACACTATCGGCATTACTGAGGGATGAGGGTATTCATAGTCCTACCACATGCTTTGGGATATAATGCTAAATCCAATATTTACTGAAACAAGTCCGAAAATTCATTTTTCCTGTGAAATACTTTCATTTTTCATATATGAAGAGTAATGACAACAGTAATAATAATAATAACAATTTTCCATGCTAGGCTACGTTATAATGCAAAATTATATGAATTTTCGAAAGGTTGTTTTTATATGATAGACTAGAAGGCTAGTACTTAGACTTCATGACGCGGACATGAGCGTCACCTTATCGGCAAAGAGGCTCAATGACGCCTACATTGACGCCACCGCACTGAAGGGGTCTTGAATTAAGGTGCTCCGTAATGTTGTTTTCCTTTTTTTCATTTACATCAAAGGTGCCAGCTTAAGGACAAAAAACAAAACAGCAACAAAAAAAAAGACCGCTAGGCGCTCCTCCGACAAAAGAAAACATTACGAGAGGCCGCAGCGTCCAGCCTAGAATCTTGTAATTCCTGTAGCGAGGGTCCTCTGTTAAATGATGCTGAGTTTTGCAGTCATCAGCGTAGGAGTGGATAGGACAGCTTGTATTGGAAAGATCATTACTAAATAACAGAAAGAGGGTTGGGATAGGACAGAGCCCTGCGGAACACCACTATTGATAGATTTAGGTGAAGAAGAGTGACCATCAACCACAGCAAAGATAAATCAGTTGGAAACTGGAGATAAAAGTAGTACAGAGGGAGGGATAGAATCCGGGGAATGTAATAATTGCTGGTTTTTAGTTTGCTAGCTTCATGCCACTATCCGTCCACTGCCTAAATCAATCAATCAGTATATGGGCATAGGTACATGCGCCTAGGGCCTCGTCGCCTCGCTCACCCTATACGACGCCAAACTAGTAAGTTCCTCCAGGCAAGCCTCTATGCAGGGTCCCTTCGTATCACAAGTAGCCTAGCTACCTCATAGCAGGCTCTATCGACTTGATCAGTCCGCGAACTCTGGGCGTCCCCTTGGTCTCTTCCACTCGGGACTGTCTCTTACAGACACAACCCGGTTAGCAGAATCGGCTTCTGGGTATTGTGCCACATGCTCGTTTCGCCGGAGCTGGCGTTCACGGACTATGCAGGTAGGAGGCCTCTTATCGCTGATTTGAGACAATGTCATTCTCAGCCATATCTCGTGACTGCGTAGGAACTTTTTACAAAAGGCATCAGTCCACCTCCTAAAGTCGCTATGCAGTGTCCATGTCTCACAGACATACTATGACAGTGAACACAAGCGATTTAAAGATCCGGATCTTTATCCTGCACAAGTATTGATAACACCATATACACATGCTGAACGATTTCATAACACCGTGGGGAAAATTCATAAGACTTATTCACAAGACCTACCGTCATTTTGACTACCCCACCGGCAAGCTTCCAAACATCTGTACCTTGGTCTTGTTAAACGAAACCTGCTGGAGTCTCAAGAGCTTCACCTCCTCGTGCATCAATCCACTCTTGCAAAGCCATTACCAGAATCTCCATTGCCGTAGAAAAAATGCATCACTATCTATGAATACAATAGATATGTTTAACAATTTCCCTGAAACGTTTTTGCATACAAAATTTACATAACTCTAGGGGCAATAACTGAAAGTCAAATAAGTTTTGTGGACCTCACAATATTAAAAAAATGTTTGACTGTCCTGCAGAGAGCAATCATCAAATTGTGACAGAACCATGAGTACCACTGATGAGCTAAATAATTATTAAGTTATTAAATGTCGGGAGATTCTAAACTGGCCAGGTCACACAAGCATAACCTCTTCACAAGATAAGCATGTTGTTGTTTTTTTCTGTTTAATTATCGTGCACTTCCTCATTACACAGAATTTACTATTATAATATTATTCAGAAGTCCGACGCGATGAAATGGTGAAATGATAACATGGGTACCTTCATATAATTTATCTTATCA
The DNA here is from genome assembly GCF_024679095.1 of Eriocheir sinensis. NCBI lineage: Eukaryota > Metazoa > Arthropoda > Malacostraca > Decapoda > Varunidae > Eriocheir > Eriocheir sinensis. Next base: position 55,104 of record NW_026112035.1, on the reverse strand, counting down.
GTCACCGTCTCGTGATAAGGATCAGTGTTCTTATCATTGAGGCTGATAACTGCCCCTATCTTTTTCCTGTGGGTAAAGAGAGCAGTTATTTCCCCGCAATGAAGACGACAAAGTGTTATTGTTTCCTGACACTCGGAGTCTTCTTTCTCACTATAACAGTAAGACTTTACTTTTAAAGAGAAGATTTTTACCAAGCCTGCTGCAGGTGGCACAATGCACTTTATTTTGAAATGTGATCCAGGTGTTAGAGAGCTGATTCACAAGCATCTTGACAAGATAAAATTAGAATGAGGAATGTATACTGTGAGCGATAGATACGGCTATCTTGAGGCCAACTGTACTGCCAAGAACAATGGAGAAGCCCCAAGATGTTGCAAATGTGCCGAAGATCATAAATCAAAGGATTGCATTATGACTGATGTCATGACCTAGGCTGGGATTACGTTAGATAGGATTTACTATAAGTAACGTAGCCAGTTAATAGCCAAGTTACGGGTAGACAATATATGCTACTCCTGGCAAACCTAGGTAGACTTTCTCTCACCTTGTGCACTGAAGAGGGATAACCAAACCACACTTACTAAAATAACATTAAGGGTCTCGCACACCTCGAGAGACCAAATTTCACTCAATTTTGACCATTTTCATTTTTATGCTTTATGTGTTCCCTTAGGGTAGGAGAGTTATGTAGTAACAGGAAAACCCATTTTTTGGCCCCCATCCCCATTCCACGCCCCTCCATTCCCCCCCCCCCCATACCCCAAATTTTTCAAAATTCAGCATATTTGCCTCCTTTTTATTATAAGTGTAGTAAACTCCATCCAGAATCATGCAGAAATCACCAAAACCACATATCAACCCCATAACCCAATTCATCGGGCCCATACCCATTTCCCGCCCCTCCATTCCCCCCCCCCTCCGCCATATCAAAATTTTGCATATTTGTTATATTGTAATATACTAATATTTCAATACATCCCAATTATATATTGTATTCATCCACAGGGAAACTCACAGCGTGGAGCTTGTTACAAAAATAGAGGTGTTAAGTGTCCTATCAGTGTGTGTGCGTGTGTGCGTGGGTCCCAAGGGATTTTGGCTCCGTCCAGAGTTGGAGTAGACATTTTCAATGCAGACTCTCTACTCCTACTGAACGTGTATCTGATGTTTATTTGTTTCCCATCTCTTCTTATGAACGTCCAAACTTGAGGGGGGACGAAAATAAAGAGAGTATCTTATGATTTTTGATGTTATAACTTTTGATATCTAATATCTGAAAACATGCTTTTTCTCCTGTCTTGGCAAACTACACATACAGTTTCTGCATGATTCCTTTCAAACTTGCCACACTTGCAAATCGATTACATAGGCATCTTTATACAGAAGGAAAAAGAGATATGATGGTATGTGTTGCTTGTGAAACATTTTTTTCATGGTGGCTTGATGGAGATGTATTTCAAGCTTGCATTTCTCACCTTTCTAGCATTCATAAAGGGATTATATTCTTTATTTTTATTCCGTTATCATAATTTCTGATGATTTTGTTTGACTCGGGGAAGAGAGTCGGGGGAAAAAAATCGGGAAAAATACTATTTATTGTCCAATGAACTCGAAACTTCGTCAAACTATGTAAAATGTCACGGGTAAAATGATGGTAAAGAGATATTAGTGCTTAAATAGACCTGGCCCACTATGGAGGCCAAGGATGTGCGGCACCTTTAATATGTAGCTGTTGTTAAAGTAAGCTACAAAATACACATCACTGTGACTTGCATTAATTTTCTCTCACATATAATTCTTAACACTAACATATAAATTAACTTATATTAATATAATATGGGGAAGTGGCGCAGAGATATGACACCCCCTTTCCAATAAAGGCATGAGTCACCCTCTTAGACAGACTCATGACACGCTGGCACGCGTGACAAAGTGTCGACGAGAACATTATCTCTCCCCCTTACACGTTTGATCACCAAATCATAATCTTGTAACAATAAACACAATCTCATCAATCTCTGGTTTGCATTTTTCATTCTGTGCAAGAACACCAACGGGTTGTGGTCTGTAAACACTTCAAGGGATCTACCCTTCCCCCTTACATATACATCAAAATGATTCAGACTCATCAGCAAGCTATACTATAAGATCTTTGATATGGCAACAATTTCTTTGAATAATACCCCACTGGATGATCAACTCCTCCCTGTTCTTGCATAAGTACACTACCGATGCCCTCTTGGCTAGCATCTACATACAATTTAAATGGTTTGCTATAATCAGGTGTCACTAGTACAGGTGCAGCAATCAACAATTCTTGTATCTTCTCAAAAGATCTCTCACAGTGCTCACTCCAAATAAATTTCTCTTTCTTTGACATCAGTCTTGTCATAGGCAAAGCAACCACTAAAAAACTACTACAGAAGCTTCTGTAATAGCCAGCCATCCCCAGGAATTTAAGAGTTCCTTTTTTTTTTTTCTTTTTTTTTACAAAGGAGGCAGCTCAAGCGCACAAAAAAAAAAAGCCCGCTAATCGCTGCTCCCATAAAAGAATCAGAAGAGGTGGCCAAAAGCAAGGTCAAATTCGGGAGGAGAGGTGTCCTGATACCCTCCTCTTGGAAGAGTTCAAGTCGTAGGCAGGAGGAAATACAGATGAAGGAAGATTGTTCCAGAGTTTACCAGCGTGGAGGATGAAAGAGTGAAGATGCTGGTTAACTCTTGCATAAGGGGTTTGGACAGTATAGGGATGAACATGAATAGAAATTCGTGTGCAGCGGGGCCGCGGGAGGGGGGGAGGCATGCAGTTAGCAAGTTCAGAAGAGCAGTCAGCGTGGAAATATCGATAGAAGATAGAAAGAGAGGCAACATCGCGGCGGAATTTAAGAGGTAGAAGACTATCAGTAGGAGGATGAGAGCTGATGAGACGAAGAGCCTTAGCCTCCACTCTGTCCAGAAGAGCTGTGTGGGTGGAGCCCCCCACACGTGAGATGCATACTCCATACGAGGGCGGACAAGGCCCCTGTATATGGATAGCAACTGCGCGGGGGAGAAGAACTGGCGGAGACGATACAGAACGCCCAACCTCGAGGAAGCTGATTTAGCGAGAGAGGAGATATGAAGTTTCCAGTTGAGATTTTGAGTTAAGGATAGACCGAGGATGTTTAATGTTGAAGAAGGTGACAGCTGAGTGTTGTCGAAGAATAGGGGATAGGTGTTTGGAAGATTGTGTCGAGTTGATAGGTGGAGAAATTGAGTTTTTGAGGCATTGAAGGACACAAGGTTCCTTCTGCCCCAATCGGAAATGATAGCAAGGTCTGAGGTTAATCGTTCTGCAGCCTCCAGTCTGGAGTTGTGTACTTCTTGTTGAGAGGGTCTTCTATTGAAAGAAGTTGAATAATGCAGAGTGGAGTCGTCGGCGTATGAGTGGCCAGGACAGTTTGTTATAGAAAGAAGATCATTGATGAATAACAGGAAGAGAGTGGGTGATAGGACAGAGCCCTGTGGAACGCCACTGTTGATATGTTTAGGGGAAGAGCAGTGACCGTCTACCACCGCAGAGATAGAACGGCCGGAAAGGAAACTGGAGATAAAGGAACAGAGAGAGGGATAAAAACCGAAAGAGGGGAGTTTAGAAAGCAAAGATTTGTGCCAGACTCTATCGAAGGCTTTCGATATGTCTAGCGCAACAGAGAAAGTTTCATCGAAACGACTAAGAGAGAATGACCAAGAGTCAGTTAAGAGGGCAAGAAGATCGCCAGTAGAACGCCCCTTGCGGAACCCATACTGGCGATCAGATAGAAGGTTAGAAGTGTAAAGGTGCTTTTGAATCTTCCGGTTAAGGATTGATTCAAAGGCTTTAGATAGACATGAAAGTAAAGCTATTGGGCGGTAGTTTGAGGGATTAGAGCGGTCACCCTTCTTAGGCACAGGCTGTACAAAGGCATACTTCCAGCAGGAAGGAAAGATAGATGTTGATAGGCAGAGACGAAAGAATTTGACCAGGCAGGGTGTCAGCACAGAAGCATAGTTTTTAAGGACAATAGGAGGGACTCCATCAGGTCCATAAGCCTTCTGAGAGTTGAGGCCAGAGAGGGCATAGAAAACATCATCAGGAAGAATCTTAATAACAGGCATAAAGGAGTCAGAGGGGGGATGAGTAGGAGGAATATGCCCAGAATCGTCCAAGTTGGAGTTCTTACAGAAAGTTTGAGGGAAGAGTTCTGCCTTAGAGATAGATGAGACGGCAGTGCTGCCGTCAGGGTTAAGGAGAGGAGCGAAAAAGGAAGAAGTGAAATTGGAGGAGATATTTTTGGCTAGATGCCAGAAGTCACGGGAAGAATTAGAAGAAGCAAGGTGTTGACATTTTCTATTTATAAAAGAAGTTTTGGTAAGTCGGAGAATAGATCTGGCACGATTCCGGGCTGAAATGTATAGATCAAAGTTAGTGGGAGTTCGAAGGCTCTGGAACCTTTTGTGAGTTGCCTCTCTATCTTTAATAGCACGAGAACAAGCATGATTAAACCAAGCCTTTTTAGCATGAGGAGTAGAGAAAGTACGTGGAATGTATGCCTACATTCCAGAGACAATCACCTCTGTGATGCGCAGAGCACACACAGAGGGGTCTCTCTCCTGGAAGCAGTAATCATTCCACGGGAAATCGGAAAAGTATATCCTCAGGTCGTCCCACCGAGCTGAAGCAAAATGCCAGAAGCATCGCCTCCTCGGTGGGTCCAGAGGATGTACAGGAGCGATAGGACAGGATACAGAAATAAGGTTATGATCCGAGGAGCCCAACGGAGAGAACAGTTTGACAGAGTAAGCAGAAGGATTAGAGGTAAGGAAGAGGTCTAGAATGTTGGGCCTGTCTCCAAGACGGTCGGGAATACGAGTAGGGTGCTGAACCAACTGCTCTAGGTCGTTGAGGAGAGCAAAGTTGTAGGCTTGTTCACCAGGCTGGTCAGTGAAAGAGGATGAAAGCCAAAGCTGGTGGTGAACATTGAAATCTTCCAAGATGGAGATTTCAGCGAAGGGAGAGTGGGTCAAGATGCGCTTCACTTTAGAGTTCAAATAGTCAAAGAGTTTTACATAGTTAGTAGACTTAGGTGAGAGATAAACAGCACATATGTATTTAGTAATAGAATGACAATGAAGTCTTAGCCAGATGGTGGAAAATTCAGAAGAGTCAAAGTCGTGGGCACGAGAGCAAGTGATGTCGTTGCGCACGTAGGCGCAACATCCAGCTTTGGATTGAAATTTAGGATAGAGATAGTAGGAGGGAACAGAGTAGAGGTTGCTGTCAGTAGCCTCAGAAACCTGTGTTTCGGTGAGGAAGAGAAGGTGAGGTTTAGAGGAGGAGAGATGGTGTTCCACAGAATGAAAATTAGAACGGAGACCACGAATGTTGTAGAAATTGATAAGGAGGAGGTTCGAGGAGTTATCAGGACACCTCTCAAGTCGGCAGCCAGAAGGGGAGTCCTCCCTGGGGGAATTTATGGTCCCCCCCCCAGGCGGGGACTCCGAGGCAGTTATTTTTTTCGCCATGTTGAATTTTGAATTTTGGGAAAAGGTGTGTGTGTTTTGTGAATGTAGTGTGGTCGTAAGAGAAGAAAAGTTTACAATGGTTTCCACCTTTGCATCCACAGGCCGCACCTTTCCTTGTCCTACCTGACAGCCTAAATATTCCACATGCGCTTTAGCAGGCTCACTTTTATTTAGGTTAACAGCAAGGAGCTGCTGGAAGTATGCCTTCATACAGCCTGTACCTAAGAAGGGTGACCGCTCCAATCCCTCAAACTACCGTCCTATAGCTTTACTTTCTTGTCTATCTAAAGCTTTTGAATCAATCCTTAACCGGAAGATTCAAAAGCACCTTTCCACTTCTGACCTTCTATCTGATTGCCAGTATGGGTTCCGCAAGGGGCGTTCTACTGGTGATCTCCTAGCCTTCTTAACTGACTCTTGGTCATCCTCTCTTAGCCGTTTCGGTGAAACTTTTGCTATTGCGCTGGACATATCAAAAGCTTTTGATAGGGTCTGGCACAAATCTTTGCTTTCTAAACTACCCTCCTACGGTTTCTATCCTTCTCTCTGTACCTTTATCTCCAGTTTCCTTTCTGACCGTTCTATTTCTGCCGTGGTAGACGGTCACTGTTCTTCCTCTAAATCTATTAACAGTGGTGTCCCACAGGGTTCTGTCCTATCTCCCACTCTCTTTCTGTTGTTCACTGATGATCTTCTTTCCAAAACGACCTGTCCTATCCATTCCTACGCCGATGATTCCACTCTGCATTACTCAACTTTTTTTAATAGAAGACCCACCTTCAGGAACTTAACGACTTCAAGGCTGGAGGCTGCAGAACGCATAGCCTCAGACCTTACTATTATTTCCGATTGGGGCAAGAAGAACCTGGTGTCCTTCAACGCCTCAAAAACACAGTTTCTCCACCTATCCACTTGACACAATCTTCCAAACAACTATCCCCTATTCTTTGACAACACCCAGCTATCACCTTCCTCAACACTAAACATCCTCGGTCTATCCTTAACTCAAAATCTCAACTGGAAACTTCATATCTCATCTCTTACTAAATCAGCTTCCTCGAGGCTGGGCGTTCTGTACCGTCTCCGCCAGTTCTTCTCCCCTGCACAGTTGCTGTCCATATACAGGGGCCTTGTCCGCCCTCGTATGGAGTATGCATCTCATGTGTGGGTGGGCTCCACTCACACAGCTCTTCTGGACAGAGTGGAGGCTAAGGCTCTTCGTTTCATCAGCTCTCCTCCTCATACTGATAGTCTTCTACCTTTTAAATTCCGCCGCAGTGTTGCCTCTCTTTCTATCTTCTATCGGTATTTTCATGCTGACTGCTCCTTTAATCATTTTTTCAATCACTCAATTAAACATCTATATATCAAACAAACAAAAATGCAACATCGGTCATTTTTTTCATACATCACTAACACCACATCCACAATACACTTCTTTCTTTCATTCTTTCATTTTTTTCATTTTTCATTCATTTATTCGTCATTTTTTTCAATCACTCAATTAAACATCTATAAAACACACAAACAAGAATACAACATCGGTCATTTTTTTCATACATCACTAACACCACTTCCACAATACACTTCTTTCATTCTTTCATTTTTCATTCTTTTATTCGTCATTCTTCATTCTCTCATTCTCTGTCTTCATCAACCATTTTGCATCCTTTCCCTCGTTCATTATTCGTTCTTCCATTCTTCTACATTTTAATTATTTCATTCTTCTAGTTTTTCCTTCTTTCATTTTCTCATTATTTTCTTTATTCCTCCATTCGCCATTCACTTATTCCTCATTTCTTCACTCATTCATTCTTTCCCTCAACCTCACCACACGTATAAAAAGAAAAATAAAGAAATATAGAGAGAAATAAACAAAACAAATCTATAAATACCTCAAGCTATTACGCAACCTTAACCTTCACCTTGGCATTAAAAAGAAAAGAGAAAAAAAAAACCTTCTTTTCCTCATATTTTTCATTTTTTCCCTCTTCCTTTCTTCACTCAAGCACCAACTCTTTTTTTTCTTCCTTTTACGGTTTTCCTCTTTCCTCTTTTTTTCTTCACCCAGTACCAGCGATTCCTCTTTTTCCTCTTCTTTTCCTCTCCTGTTTCTCTATTTTGTCCTCTTCTTTTTCCTTTCTCCTTTCTATTCCTCTTTTTTCCTCTTTTCTTTTTCTTTATTCACCTTCCTTTCCTCTTTTTTCTTGTCCTATTCCTCCTTCTTCCCCTTTTATCCCTCCCTTTCCTCTTCTTTTCCCTTTTTTTCATCTTCTATTCACCCTTTTCCTCATTTTTCTTCTTCTTTTTCCTCTTTTTTTCTTCCCCACACATCGCAAGAATAGTATATGAGGAAGAGGAAATATTGAAGCATAAATAAAAAAGGATAAAAAAAATGATGAAAGGAAATAAGCAAATAAATAAAAGAAGAGCAAAAGGGACAGCTGGGCGTCATAAAAGGAGGAGGAGGAGGAGGAGGAGGAGGAGGAGGAAGAGGGAGGATAAGACTGACAGAGAGAGAGAGAGAGAGAGAGAGAGAGACAAAGGACCTCTAAGATGATCCCTACTCTCTCTCTCTCACTCTCTCTCTCATCCGTGCCCTGACCTGACCAGACACATTCCCACACTAATTCCTGGTCCCCCTACCCCCCCCCTCTCTCTCTCTCTCTTATAACATTATCCCTTCTCCTCTCTCCTCTCCCCCTCTCCCCTCCTTCCCCCTTTCTCTCTCTCCCTTTCCTACCCTCCCTCTCGTTTCTCTCTCTCCCGCTCCCTCGCCCTCCCTTCAACTGTCACTTGTCCCCCCTCCCTCCCTCCCACTCTCCCTCTTAACCCTTATCCTCCCTTCTTCCTCCCTCCCTCCCCTTTTTCCTTCCATTACCTCCACAGCCTCCCTTTCTCTCTCTCCCTTCCTCCCTTTCTCTCCCTCCCTTCCCTCCAACACCTGCCCTTTACTTTCACCAACGGGATAGGCTGAGAGAGAGAGAGAGAGAGAGAGAGAGAGAGAGAGAGAGAAGGGGGGGGGGGTGTCCCATTATTATCAGTATCAGCCTACCACTATCACCATCACCACCACTATCATATTCCTCATCACCACTATCACCACCACCACCACCACCACCATCACCACCACCACCACCACCACCACCATCACCACCACCACCACCATCACCACTCACTCACTCTCCTTTCCTCTCTCTTTTTTAATCTCTTCAAAAAATCCACTATTATTATTATTATTATTATTATTATTATTATTTTTACTCTTTCATTCCTTCACTTTTCCCTTATCTATTATTCATTTAGCGGTAAGAGTGAGCTACGGTCAAGGGAAGGGAAAGGAAAGGAAAGGATGTGAAAGGATGTGAAGTGAAGGGCAGGGAAAGGAAGAGAGGCCAAGGAAAAGGAAGGAAAGGGCAGGGAAAGGAAGACAGGCCAAGGAAAGGGAAGGGAAGGGAAGGGCAGGGAAGGGAAAGGAAGACAGGCCAAGGAAAGGGAAAGAAAGGGAAGGGCAGGAAAGAGAAAAAAAGTGAAGTGAAGTGAAGGGAAGGGAAAGGAAGGGAAGAGAAAGGAAGTGAAGGGAAGTGAAGTGAAGGGAAGGGAAAGGAAGACAGGCCAAGGGAAGGGAAAGAAAAGGAAGAGAAAGGAAGTGAAGGGAAGGGAAGTGAAGGGCAGGGAAGGGAAGGGAAAGAAAGACAGGCCAAGGAAAGAGAAGGGAAGGGCAGGGAAGAGAAAGGAAGTGAAGTGAAGTGAAGTGAAGGGAAGGGAAGGGAAGGGAAAAGAAGACAGGCCAAGAGAAGGGAAAGGAAGGGAAGAGAAAGGAACTGAAGTGAAGGGAAGGGAAGGGAAGGGCAGGGAAGGCCGCTACAAAAGGAGGAAGGTATGCCAAAGAACTGACGGCCATGTACTGCAAACCGCTACCCTCTTGCATACCGAAATCATGGAAAAGTTGACCACACACACACACACAACCACCCACACAACCCCCACCCTGCCCCACCTCACACACACACACACACACACACACACAATCAGGTAGTCAGGTTGGGGCCACGCGACTCGCCTTGGACATGGAAGACAGGAATGGACGTGTCAAGGCGAGAGGTGGGCGCAGGGGCAGGCTTTTGGGCTTCACAGGACGACGTGTTGACAACGGGTACGCGGGTGTCGTGTCTGATTACCGGTGGGGGCGTGTGGCCTGCCTTACGTCCCTTCCCTGGTTCTGTGCATTCCTCATCCCTTCCTTCCTTTTTCTTCCCATCCTTTCCCTTCCTTCCCTTTTTCTTCCATCCTTTCCTTCCATTTTTTCTTCCCATCCTTTCCGTTCCATTCCCTTTTTTTAGTTCCCATCCTTTCCCTTCCAGTCCCTTTTTTTTCTTCCCATCCTTTCCCTTTCATTCCCTTTTTTTTCTTCCCATCCTTTCCCTTCCATTCCTTTTTTTTTTCTTCCATCCTTTCCTTCCCTTCCTTTTTTCTTCCATCCTTTCCTTCCTTCCCTTTTCTTCCCATCCTTTCCCTTCCCTTCCCTTTTTTTCTTCCCATCCTTTCCTTCCATTCCTTTTTTTCTTCCATCCTTTCCTTCCTTCCCTTTTTTTTTCCTTCCCATCCTTTCCCTTCCCTTTTTTTTCTTCCCATCCTTTCCCTTCCCTTCCCTTTTTTTCCCATGCTTTGCCTTGCCTTCCCTTTTTTTTTCCTTCCCATCCTTTCCCTTCCTTTTTCTTCATTCTTTCCTTCATTCCTTTTTTTCTTCCATCCTTTCCTTCCTTCCTTTTTCTTCCCATCCTTTCCCTTCCATTCCCTTTTTTTTTCTTCCCATCATTTCCCTTCCATTCCTTTTTTTTCTTCCCATCCTTTCCTTCCATTCCTTTTTTCTTCCATCCTTTCCTTCCTTCCTTCTTTTCTTCCCATCCTTTCCCTTCCTTCCTTTTTTCTTCCATCCTTTCCTTCCATTCCTTTTATTTTCTTCCATCCTTTCCCTTCCTTCCTTTTTTCTTCCCATCCTTTCCTTCATTCCTTTTTTCTTCCCATCCTTTCCTTCCATTCCTTTTTCTTCCATCCTTTCCTTCCATTCCTTTTTTTCTTCCATCCTTTCCTTCCATTCCTTTTTTCTTCCCATCCTTTCCTTCATTCCTTTTTTCTTCCATCCTTTCCTTCAATCCTTTTTTCTTCCCATCCTTTCCTTCCTTCCTTTTTTCTTCCATCCTTTCCTTCCCTTCCTTTTTCCTTCCCATCCTTTTCCTTCCTTTTTCCTTCCATCCTTTCCCTTCCTTCCTTTTTTCTTCCCATCCTTTCCCTTCCTTTTTCTTCCATCCTTTCCCTTCCATTCCTTTTTCTTCCCATCCTTTCCTTCCTTTTTTCTTTTCCTTTCCTTCCCTTCCTTTTTTCCCATCCTTTTCCCTTCCTTTTTCTTCCATCCTTTCCTTCTCTTCCTTTTTCCTTCCATCCTTTCCTTCCTTCCCTTTCTTTTCTTCCCATCCTTTCCCTTCCTTTTTCTTCCCATCCTTTCCATTCCCTTCCTTTTTTTCCTTCCATCCTTTCCTTCCTTTTTTTCTTCCATCCTTTCCTTCCTTTTTTCTTCCATCCTTTCCTTCCTTCCTTTTTTCCTTCCATCCTTTCCCTTCCTTCCTTTTTTCTTCCCATCCTTTCCTTCCTTCCTTTTTCTTCCATCCTTTCCTTCCATTCCTTTTTTTCTTCATCCTTTCCTTCCATTCCTTTTTTCTTCCATCCTTTCCTTCCATTCCTTTTTTTCTTCCATCCTTTCCTTCCATTCCTTTTTTTCTTCATCCTTTCCTTCATTCCTTTTTCTTCCATCCTTTCCTTCCATTCCCTTTTTCATCCCATCCTTTCCTTCCATTCCTTTTTCTTCCATCCTTTCCTTTCATTCCTTTTTTCACATCCTTTCCTTCCATTCCTTTTTCCTTCCCATCCTTTCCCTTCATTCCTTTTTTCTTCCATCCTTTCCTTCATTCCTTTTTTCTTCCATCCTTTCCTTCATTCCTTTTTTTCTTCCCATCCTTTCCTTCAATCCTTTTTTTCTTCATCCTTTCCTTCCTTTTTTCTTCCATCCTTTCCTTCCCTTCCTTTTTTCTTCCATCCTTTTCCTTCCTTTTTTCCTTCCCATCCTTTCCTTCCCTTCCTTTTTTCTTCCATCCTTTCCCTTCCTTTTTTTCTTCCATCCTTTCCTTCATTCCTTTTTTCTTCATCCTTTCCTTCCCTTCCTTTTTTTCTTCCATCCTTTCCTTCCTTCCTTTTTTCTTCCATCCTTTCCCTTCCTTTTTTCTTCCCATCCTTTCCTTCCTTCCTTTTTCCTTCCATCCTTTCCTTCCCTTTATTTTTCTTCCCATCCTTTCCCTTCCCTTTTTTTTTCTTCCCATCCTTTCCATTCCCTTCCCTTTTTTTTTCCTTCCCATCCTTTCCCTTCCCTTTTTTTTCTTCCCATCCTTTCCCTTCCCTTTTTTCTTCCATCCTTTCCTTCCTTCCTTTTTTCCTTCCATCCTTTCCTTCCTTCCTTTTTTTTCTTCCATCCTTTCCTTCCTTCCTTTTTCTTCCCATCCTTTCCTTCCATTCCTTTTTTCTTCATCCTTTCCTTCCATTCCTTTTTTCTTCCATCCTTTCCTTCCATTCCCTTTTTTCTTCCCATCCTTTCCTTCATTCCTTTTTTTTCACATCCTTTCCTTCATTCCTTTTTTCTTCCCATCCTTTCCCTTCCATTCCTTTTTTTTCCATCCTTTCCTTCCATTCCTTTTTTCTTCCATCCTTTCCTTCCATTCCTTTTTTTCATCCTTTCCTTCCATTCCTTTTTCCTTCCCATCCTTTCCTTCCATTTCCTTTTTTCTTCCCATCCTTTCCTTCCTTCCTTTTTTCTTCCATCCTTTCCTTTCCTTTTTTCTTCCATCCTTTCCCTTCCTTCCTTTTTTCTTCCATCCTTTCCTTCCTTCCTTTTTTCTTCCATCCTTTCCTTCCTTCCTTTTTCTTCCCATCCTTTCCTTCCTTTTTTCCTTCCCATCCTTTCCTTCCTTCCTTTTTTCTTCCATCCTTTCCCTTCCTTCCTTTTTTCTTCCATCCTTTCCTTCCTTCCTTTTTTCTTCCATCCTTTCCTTCCATTCCTCTTTTTCTTCCCATCCTTTCCTTCCTATCCTTTTTTCTTCCATCCTTTCCTTCCTTCCTTTTTTCTTCCATCCTTTCCTTCATTCCTTTTTTCTTCCCATCCTTTCCTTCCTTCCTTTTTTCTTCCCATCCTTTCCCTTCCTTTTTCTTCCATCCTTTCCTTCCTTCCTTTTTCTTCCATCCTTTCCCTTCCTTCCTTTTTTCCTTCCATCCTTTCCCTTCCTTTTTTCTTCCATCCTTTCCTTCATTCCTTTTTTTCTTCCATCCTTTCCTTCCCTTCCTTTTTCTTCCATCCTTTCCCTTCCATTCCTTTTTTCTTCCCATCCTTTCCTTCATTCCTTTTTTTCTTCCATCCTTTCCTTCCATTCCTTTTTTCTTCCCATCCTTTCCCTTCCTTCCTTTTTCTTCCCATCCTTTCCTTCCATTCCTTTTTTCTTCCTTTCCCTTCCATTCCTTTTATTTTCTTCATCCTTTCCCTTCCCTTCCTTTTTCTTCATCCTTTCCTTCATTCCTTTTTTCTTCCCATCCTTTCCCTTTTTTTTCTTCCCATCCTTTCCCTTCCCTTCCCTTTTTTTTCACATCCTTTCCCTTCAATCCTTTTTCTTCCCATCCTTTCCTTCCTTCCTTTTTTCTTCCATCCTTTCCCTTCCTTCCTTTTTTCCTTCCATCCTTTCCTTCCCTTCCTTTTTCCTTCCCCTTTTTTTCTTCCCATCCTTTCCTTCCTTTTTTCTTCCCATCCTTTCCTTCATTCCTTTTTCTTCCCATCCTTCTTCCTTCCTTTTTTCCTTCCCATCCTTTCCCTTCAGTTCCCTTTTTTTTTCTTCCCATCCTTTCCTTCCTTTTTCTTCCATCCTTTCCTTCCTTCCTTTTTTCTTCCATCCTTTCCTTCCTTCCCTTTTTCTTCCATCCTTTCCCTTCCTTTTTTCTTCCATCCTTTTCCTTCCCTTCCTTTTTCCTTCCATCCTTTCCTTCCTTCCTTTTTTCTTCCCATCCTTTCCCTTCCTTTTTTCTTCCATCCTTTCCTTCCTTCCTTTTTTTCCTTCCATCCTTTCCTTCCTTCCTTTTTCTTCCCATCCTTTCCCTTCCCTTCCCCCTTTTTTTTCTTCCCATCCTTTCCCTTCCATTCCCTTTTTTTTTCTTCTTCACATCCTTTCCCTTCCATTCCCTTTTTTTTTCTTCCCATCCTTTCCCTTCCATTCCCTTTTTTTTTCTTCCCATCCTTTCCCTTCCATTCCCTTTTTTCTTCATCCTTTCCTTCCATTCCTTTTTCTTCCATCCTTTCCTTCCATTCCTTTTTTTCTTCCATCCTTTCCTTCCATTCCTTTTTTCTTCCCATCCTTTCCCTTCCATTCCTTTTTTCTTCCCATCCTTTCCTTCCATTCCTTTTTTTCTTCCCATCCTTTCCCTTCATTCCTTTTTTTTCCATCCTTTCCTTCCATTCCTTTTTCTTCCCATCCTTTCCCTTCCTTCATTTTTTTCTTCCATCCTTTCCTTCATTCCCTTTTTTTTCACATCCTTTCCCTTCCATTCCCTTTTTTTCTTCCCATCCTTTCCCTTCCCTTCCATTTTTTTTCTTCCCATCCTTTCCCTTTTTTTTAAAATCCTTTCACTTCCATACCCTTTTTTTCTTCCCATCCTGTCCCTTCCATTCCCTTTTTTCATCCTTTCCTTCCATTCCTTTTTCTTCCCATCCTTTCCTTCCTTCCTTTTTTCTTCCCATCCTTTCCCTTCCCATCCTTTTTCTTCCCTCTTCCTTCCCATCCTTTTTCTTCCCATCCTTTCCTTTTTTCTTCCCATCCTTTCCTTCCATTCCTTTTTCTTCCATCCTTCCTTCCTTCCTTTTTCTTCCATCCTTTCCTTCCATTCCTTTTTCTTCCCATCCTTTCCCTTCCATTCCATTTTTTTTCTCATCCTTTCCCTTCCCTTCCCTTTTTTTTCTTCCCATCCTTTCCCTTCCATTCCCTTTTTTTTCTTCCCATCCTTTCCCTTCCATTCCCTTTTTTTTCTTCCCATCCTTTCCCTTCCATTCCCTTTTTTTTTTCTTCCCATCCTTTTTTTTTCTTCCCATCCTTTCCCTTCCCTTCTCTTTTTTTTCTTCCCATCCTTTCCCTTCCATTCCCTTTTTTCTTCTTCCCATCCTTTCCCTTCCATTCCCTTTCCGTATACTTCCTTTCCTTTCCTTTCTGTCTGACTAAGTAATCTGCTGACTGTCTGTCTGACTAACTAACTATCTAATTTGCTAACTGACTGACTAAATGATTAATTAAACAAAAAATCAACACAAACGAAACAAAACAAGAAAACCAAAACCCAAAAAAGTGACTGACGGATTGATTTGCTTGCAGTAGAGTAAAAAAAAAAAAGAAAATTTAAATTAAAATAATATAAAACAAAATGAAACTAAAAATCAACACAAACGAAACAAAACAAGAAAATCAAAACCCAAAAAAGTAACT
>NW_026112035.1:30000-35000 GCF_024679095.1 Eriocheir sinensis | reverse complement strand
ACTACTATTACTACTACTACTACTGCTACTACTACTACTACTACTACTTCCACTGTACCCTTATCACCAATCCGTATCCTTATCAAGTCCACAAACCAAATCTCACAAGCTCAAGGTCACCAACACATGATATTCAACCCCTCCCTCCTTCCCCTCCTCCTCCTCCCTCCCCTCACCTGACACACACCTGTACTCCCCCTCGCCTCCACCCACCTCTTCATCTGTCTCCCTTTACCTGTAGAACGGTGAACCTCTCAAGATGCCAAACAGGAGGAGACGAAGGAGAGGTATGTGATATTATTTTTTTTAATTCGCTGTTATTTTCTTGTTTTTCTTTTTTCCTGTGATTTTTCTTTTGCAGTTATTTTCTTTTCGTTGTGAGTAATTATGATGTTGATGGTTTTAGTAGTAGTAGTAGTAGTAGTAGTAGTAGTAGTAGTAGTAGTAGTAGTAGTAATAGTAGTAGTAGTAATAGTAGTAGTAGTAACAGTAGTAGTAGTAGTAGTAGTAGTAGTAGTAGTAGTAGTAGTAGTAATAGTAGTAGTAGTAGTAGTAACAGCAGTAGCAGTAGTAAAAGTAGTAGTAATAGTAGTAGAAGTAGCAGGAGCAGAACTAAGAGAGGACCAAAATTAAAAGTTAGACATTTAAACAAAAGTAGTAGCAGTAGTAGTAGTAGTAGCAGTAGTAGTAGTCATCGGGCAGCCATACGGACGCAGCTCAGAGATGACTTAACACGAAGAGAGGACGAGGACGAGGACGATAAAACCTTTGTGTGGAGAACCTACTTGTCATACGAGAGAGGCGGGGGGTCGAGTCTAATACGTGAATGAATCGTGTTGCAGCTCCCTTCCGTTGCCTGCTTTTCCATGTTTCCTTCCTTCCTTCCTTCCTCCTCCTCCTCCTCCTCCTCAGTCTCGACCTACTCTCCATGTCTTCCTTCACCCTGTCTTCCTCTTCCTCCTTAACGCCCAATCCTCCTCTTCCTCCTCCTCCCTCTCCGTCGCGCCAGACACACCCCTCTCCTCCTCCTCCTCTTTCCCGCCAAAACAAAACAACAATTTGCGACATTTTAATCAGACTTTTGCGAGTGGTCATGAAAAGGGAAGGGAAGGGAAGGGAAGCTACAGAGATTATGGACTGTAAGAGGGTTGGAAAAGAAGAAAAAAAAAGATGTAAAAAGGAGAACAGGAAAGAGAAGGGAAGGAAGAGGAAGAGGAAGGGAAGGGAAGGGAAGGGAAGGAGGTTAGTATTGACAGACTTAGAAATGGAAGAAAAGGAGGAGGGAAACAAGAAAGGGAAAGGAAGGAAAGAAAGAAGGGTAAGGAAGGGAAGGTGAAAAAAGAAGAGATAAAGAAAGGGAGAAAAGAAAGGAGAGATGAAAAGAGGAAAGGAAAACACTCGGACAAAGGAGAAAAGAGGAAGAAAAAAGGGGAGAGAAAAAATCCGAAAGAGTAAAAGAAGAGAATGAAAAGAAGGAATAAAGAAGGAAGGAAGGAAGGAAGAAAAAGTAGTGAGAAGAAAATTATGAAGAAAAACACTTGGAAGAAAATATACTGCCAGAGAGAGAGAGAGAGAGAGAGAGAGAGAGAAAATGAGACAGACAGATACAAACACAGACACAGACACGCCCCCCTCCCCCCCCTTTAGTCGCCACGCGCCATCATTTGCATGGCGTGTGTTTGTGTTGCACGGACAGACAGACAGACGCACAGACGAACAAACTTGCGTCGTGAGCCCAGACTGTTTGGGTGAGACGCTGTTTACGCCTATCTTCTCCTCCTCCTCCTCTTCCTACTCCTCCACTCTTCTTCCTCCTCCTCCTCCTCCTCCCTTCCTTCCATGGTTGCTTCCCCTCATTCACTCTCTCCTACGACTTACTTCAGTTCCTCCTCTTCTTCTTCTTCTTCTTCTTCTTCTCCTTCTTCTTCTTCTTCTCTCTATCTCCTTCCCATATTTACTTTTTCTATTGCGACTTTTTCTTCTCCTTCTTCTTCTTCTCTGTCTCCTTCCCATATTTACTTTTTTTCCATTGCGACTTCTTCTTCATCTTCTTCTTCTTCTTCTTCTACGTATTAGCTAGCTTAATTACTCCTCTCTTCTTCCTCTCCTCCATCTTCACTTTCATATTCCTCTACTTTCCTTTCCCTTCCCTTCTTCTTCCATTCCTTTCCTTTCCCTTCCCTTCCCTTCCCTCTCCCATTTCCTCTCCTTCAACCTCACTCGTCTTCCCTCCCATTCCCTTCCCTTCCATTTCTTTCCCTCACTCCCTTCCTACCCTTCCCTTCCCTTCCCTTCCTTTCCCTCACTCCCTTCCATTCCCATCCCTTCCCTTTCTTTCCCTCACTCCCTTCCTACACTTCCCTTCCCTTCCCTTCCTTTCCCCTCCCTTTCATTCCCTTCCTCTTCCCTTACCCCCACCCCCCATCTGCATGGCTCCTCTTGATTAGATGGCATGGAAATGAGTGCATGGCGTGTATGTGTGTGTGTGTGTGTGTGTGTGTGTGTGTGTGTGTGTGTGTATTTCTTAGTTGGCACTTCGGATCTTAACACCTCTCTCTCTCTCTCTCTCTCTCTCTCTCTCTCTCTCTCTCTCTCTCTCTCTCTCTCTCTCTGGGAAAGGAAAAGTAAGGAGATGAAAAGAAATAAATGAAAACAGGAAGAAAGGAAGGAAGGAAGGAGGGAACGAAAGGAAAAATAAAAGAATACAAATCATATAAGAAAAAACAAGGGAAGATAGAAGGAGGAAGAAACCAAACTAGGAAATAAAGGAGAAAAGCAAAAAAGTAAAAAAAAAAAAATAAGGAAGAAAATACACGAAGAAAGAAAGCGTTTTAAAAAGAATGAAAGAATGAAGTAAAGAGAATCGAAGAGGAAATAAAGAAAGAAGGGAGGAAGGAAAACCTGTTGGATGAAAAAGGAAAGAAAAAAGGAAACATATACGAAGGAATGAAATGAGAAAGATGAAATGAAAGAAGTATAAGGAAAGAAGGAACAAAGAAGGGAAGGAAGGGAGGAAGGAAGGAAGGAAGAGATGAAAGGAAAGAAGGAAGGAAGAAGGAAAGGAAGGGAGGAACGTGAGGAAGGAAGGAAGGAAGAAAGATGAAAGGAAAGAAGTATAAGGAAAGAAGGAACGAAGAAGGGAAGGAAGGAAGGGAGAAAGATGAAAGGAAAGAAGGGACGAAGAAGGGAAGGAAAGAACGAAGGAAGGAAGGAAGGAAGGAAGGAAGGAGTAAACCAACAACCCCCCCCCCCCCCAAATAACCCTGAGAGGAGTAAGGAACCTCATTACAAACTCCTCCATTAGTCCAGTTTACATCTCGCCTCGTTCTCCCTGAAGACCGCCCCCCTCCCCGCTCTCTCTCTCTCTCTCTCTCTCTCTCTCTCTCTCTCTCTCTCTCTCTCTCTCTCTCTCTCTCTCTCTCTCTCTCTCTCAGTTGGTGATACACTTTGTAGTTTAAGACCGATTTCTTCTTTTTCTTCCTTTTCTTCTTCCATTTCTTCTTTTCTCTGTTTCCGTTTTCTTTCTTCTTTTTATTAGTTTTTCCTCTTCTTTCTTTCTTTTTCACTCTTTCGTCTTTTCTCTTACTTCCATCTTCTTCTCAGTCCTGTTCTTTTTCTTCTTTTTCCTATTTTCTTCCCATCTTTTTTATTTTATTTTTCTTATTTATCTTTTTTTTGTTTGCTTGCCCATTTCTATCGTTTTCTTTTTCTCTTCTATCTTTTTCTTTTTTTTTTCATATTTCTCTTCATTAATTTTTTTTTCTTGTTTACTTTCTTGCCTTTCTTTCTTCTATCAGTTTTTTTCTCTTTCATTCTCCTTTATCTCACTTCTTCTTCTTCTTCTTCTTATTATTATTATTATTATTATTATTTCTTTGTTTCTTTCTCTTCCCTCTCTTCCTTTCATTATTTTGTACATTAAGAACACACACACACACACACACACACACACACACACACACACACACACACACACACACACGCACACACACACACACACACACACACACACACACCTAGTTATCCTCCTCCTCCTCCTCCTCCTCCTCCTCCTCCTCTTCTTCTTCTTAAGTGGTTTGCTCAACACGATTAAAAGTTTGAAAAAAGGGAAGAAAAAAAGAGGGAAGGTACGCTGCTTAGAGAGAGAGAGAGAGAGAGAGAGAGAGAGAGAGAGAGAGAGAGAGAGAGAGAGAGAGAGTAACATTCACATATTTTTTTTTTATTTACTGTCATAATTTTGTCCTCCTCTCCTTCCTCCTCTTCTTCATCTTTATCTTTCTCATTATCATCTTACTCTTATTTCTGTATCTAATCCTTTCTTCTTCTTCTTCTTCTTCTTCTTCTTCTTCGCCTTCTTCTTTTCCTTCTTCTTCTTTCTCCTTCATTTCTGTCATTTTCCTCTATCTCTCTACATCAAATCATTGCATATTCTCATCTCTCTTCCTCCTTCTCCTTCCCTTTCCATATTTGCTCTTCCTTTCCTCCCTTCTTTCCTTCCCCTTCCACTATTCTAAACCGTACCTCTACCCTTCCCTCCTCTTCTTTCTCCTTCATTTCTTTCCTTTTCCTCAATCTCTCTACATCAAATCACTCAATATTCTCATCTCTCTTCCTCCTTTTCCTTCCCTTTCCATTTTCGCTCTTCCTTTCCTCCCTTCTCTCCCCCTTCCACTGTTCTAAACCGTACCTCTACCCTTCCCTCCTCCTCCTCCTCCTCCTCCTCGTCCTCCTCCTCGCCTCACGCCCTTCGAGGTCCTCCCGTGCATTCTACATAGGGGCGTCGTGGGAGGGTCCGCTCAACCATCCAGCAACCCTCCCTCTCGACAGCTACCCCGCCTACCACCCCGGCATAGCAAGCAGGGGCCGTGATCCGCCATGCATACTACCACTACTACTACTACTACTACTACTACTACTGTTACTACTACTACTGCTACTATTGTGACTTCTTTTTTTCTATTTCTTCTTCCATCTCTTACAAGCTAGTTTAGTCTCCCTTC
>NW_026112035.1:20000-25000 GCF_024679095.1 Eriocheir sinensis | reverse complement strand
TGCGTGTGTGTGTGTGTGTAATACATACATCACCTCCTCCTCCTCCTCCTCCTCCTCCTCCTCCTCCTCCTCCTCCTCCTCTTCCTCCTCCTCCTCCTCCCTTCGCTACATTACTCTTCGCTAACGGTAAAACAAAAGTGCTTATATCTCCTCCTCCTCCTCCTCCTCCTCCTCCTCTTCTTCTTCCTTTCCTTCATACCTTCTATCTCTCTTTCTCTCTCTTCCTCTTTTCCTCTCAATCTTTCCATGTATTTCTCACTCTCTTCTCTCTTCTTTTTCTTCTTCTTCTTCTTCTTTAAGCTTTCTCAATTCCTCTTTCTATTCTATATTCATTCTGTCTTTTCTTTCTTTTTTTCCTACTCCTTTATTTTTTTTTCTCGTGTTTTTGTTGATTTATATTCATTCACTTTATTCCTTTTTTTTCTTTTTTGTTTTATTCCTATTTTTCTTCTTTTATCTTACCTTTGAAATATCTCTCTCTCATTATTTTTTCTTCTCTCATTCTCTTCTCTCTTTCCTTCTTTCCCTTCGTTTTTTTTCACTTCTTTCCCCTTTTCTATTTCTCTGTATTATCTCTCCTCCTTTCCCAACTCTTTTCACCTCTCCTCTTCCTCCTTTCCCTTTCCTTTCCTATCGTCTTCTCTCTTCTGTCCTTCTGTATTTCCTTCGTATCTTTTTTTTATTTTTTTTCTTCCAGTATCTTTTCTCTAACTTTCCCTCCCCTCTCCCTCTCTCTCCTCTTTTTCTCTATCATTCAAACTTTTCCTCCCATTCTCTCCCTCTTCAATTCCCCTCTTTCCAATCTCTCTCTCTCTCTCTCTCTCTCTCTCTCTCTCTCTCTCTCTCTCTCTCTCTCTCTCTCTCTCTCTCTCTCTCTCTCTCTCATCAATGTGGACAGGTGTGACGTCAAAGGTGTCACTGCTAATTACAGCTTTACCTTACCTGCCCTTACCTTACCTGACCTTACCTGGCTATTAATAACGTTACAAAGATGAGCTCTGAGGCAACGCGTAACTACTTTATCTCTATCCCCTCTTTCTCCTTCCTCTCTTCTCTCTATCTTCTATGTTTCTCTTTCCTTCCTCCTTCCTTAGTGTCATTCTCTTCTGTTATCAAATTTTACGTCTATTTTTAGTGATTTTTAAGTGTATATATGTATAATGTGGTGGATGAAGGGATGGGATGGGTAGTGATGGGATGGGTAAGGAAGGGAAGAGTAGGGGAGACATGGGATGGGATGGGAAGGGAAAGGAAAGGAAGAGTAAGGAATGGGAAGAGAAGGAAAGGGAAAGGATGGGATGGGAAAGGAGGGAAGGGATAGGATGGGAAGGGAAGGAAATGGAAGAGAAGGGATGGGAAGGGAAGGGATGGGAAGGGAAGGGAAGGGAAGGGAAGGGAAGGGAAGGGAAGGGAGAGAGAAATGGAAGAGAAGGGAAGGGAAGGGAAGGGAGAGAGAAATGGAAGAGAAGGGAAGAGGAGAGAAAGAAAGGTAGGTAAAGAAGATGAGAGAGAGAGAGAGAGAGAGAGAGAGAGAGAGAGAGAGAGAGAGAGAGAGAGAGAGAGAGAGAGAACTAAAGAAATAAGAGAAATGATGAAGAATGAAAGGAAAATAGACAGACAAGATAGATAGATAGATAGATAGATAGATATAGATAGATAGATAGACCATATAAGCTACGATAGATAAACAGGCAAAGGAGACTAATAGATAGGAAAGATAGATAGATAGAGAGAGAGATAAAGAGAGAAATAAGACCTTCACAAACCTATCATCATCTATTTAGTCTTCTTCTTCTTCCTCCTCCTCCTCCTTCTCTTCCAGTTCCAGCTACGCAGTCTCTCTCTCTCTCTCTCTCTCTCTCTCTCTCTCTCTCTCTCTCTCTCTCTCTCTCTCTCTCTCTCTCTCTCTCTCTCTCTCTCTCTCTCTCGTCCTTTCCCTTGATCCTCCTCCTCCTCCTTTTCCTCCTCCTCCTCCTCCTCCTCCTCCTCCTTCAAAGACTTCCTTCCAACACTTCAAACTTTTTTCTCTCCTTTTCTCTTCCTCCTCCTCCTCCTCCTCCTCCTCCTCCTGCTCAGAAATAAGGAATAATGTAAAAAGGAAAAGTAGGAATGGAAAGTAAGGGAAAGACAAAGATTAATAAACAAAAAGGTGATGAAAAATTTAAAGAAAGCGAAAGGGAGGGAAGAAAAAGGAAGAAAGCAAGTTACCGAAGAATGACTGGAAAGAAAAAAAAACGAAAAAAAAAGAGGTAAAAGGAGCAGAAAGAAGGGAAGATCATGCAGAAGGAAGGAAGGAAGGAAGGAAGGAAGAAGAGAAATGAATAAAATGGAAGCAAGGAAGAGCAAATGAAGGCAGGAGGAAGGAAATCAAGATCGAACGAAGGAAGGAAGGAAGGAAGGAAGGAAACAAGAAGAAAAATTAATAAAATGAAAGCAAGGAAGAACAAATGAAGGCAGGTGGAAGGAAATCAAGAACGAAGGAAGGAAGGAAGGAAGGAAGGAAGGAAGGAAATAAGAAGAAAAATTAATAAAATGAAAGCAAGGAAGAGCAAATGAAGGCAGGAGGAAGGAAATCAAGAACGAAGGAAGGAAGGAGGGAAGGAAGGAAGGAAGGAAGGAAGGAAACAAGAAAAATAAGCAGGAAAGGAAAAAGCCATCGAAGGAAAGAAGGAAGAAAAGAAATGGGGTGAAAATAAGAATACAGGAAGGAGTAGATAAAGAAGGGAAGGAAACGAGACACAAAAGGAACAGAAGGAGATAAGAAGGGAAGGAATAAAGGAAGGAAGAAAGGAAAAAAAACAAAGGAATAAAGAGAGAGAGAGAGAGAAAGGGGAGGGAGGGAGGGGAGGGGGGGCCAAGTCGGGTGGAGCGCGCCATGAAAAATCAACAACACGGGTGAACCGAACAGCGACTTGGATGAATGGCGCTACTTAAGGTGGATGGATGACCCCCCCCCCCTCCCCCCCTCCTCCTCCACTCCTACCACCTCCACTTCCTCCCCCTCTCCTCCTCCTCCTCTACCCCATTCCTCCCTTCCAATTCTCTTACTCTTTCCATCTCTCTCCCTTCTGCATCAATCCCTCCTCCTCCTCCTCCTCCTCCTATACCTCTTCTTCTTCCTCCTCCTCCTATACCTCTTCTTCTTCCTCCTCCTCCTCCTCCTCCTCCTCCTCTACCCCATTCCTCACTTCCAATTCTCTTACTCTTTCCATCTCTCTCCCTTCTGCATCAATCCCTCCTTCTTCTCCTCCTCTTCCTCCTCCTCCTCCTCCTCCTCTGCCCATTCCTCCTTCCAATTCTCTTACTCTTTCCATCTCTCTCCTTCTGCATCAATCCTCCTCCGCCACCTCGTCTTCCTCCTCCTCCTCCTCCTCCTCATCCTCCTCTTCCTCCTCCTCCTCCTCTATCCCATTCTTCCCTTCCAATTCTCTTACTCTTTCCATCTCTCTCCCTTCTGCTTCAATCCTCCTCCTCCTCCTCCTCCTCTTCTTCTTCCTCCTCCTCTTCCTCCTCCTCCTCCTCCTCCTCCTCCTCCTCCTCCTCCTCCTCCTCCTCCCTTCCAATTCTCTTACTCTTTCCATCTCTCTCCCTTCTGCATCAATCCCTCCTCCTCCTCCTCCTCTACCTCCTCCTTTCCTTCCTTCCTATCTACTTACCTACTCTTTCCCTCTCTTTTCTCTCCCCAATTTCTGCCTCCTATTACTCCTCCCTTCCACTTCCTTCTCTTCCTGTTTTCCCTCCTCCTTTCTCCCCTTCTCTCCTCCCATTTCTATTCCTCTCTCCCTTCTTCTTCTCCCTTTCCCTCTCTCTCTCTTACCTCCTCCTCTTCCTCCTCCTCCCAGCATCCCATGACTTTCCTCCTCCTCCTCCTCCTCCTCCTCCTCCTCCCTCTTCTTTTTTTTTCCCTCTCTCCTTCCGGGGGTGAAAAATGTTCTGTTTTGCTCCAAGACTCAGATTCTAAGTGTATTAATTTGCTCTCTCTCTCTCTCTCTCTCTCTCTCTCTCTCTCTCTCTCTCTCTCTCTCTCTCTCTCTCTCTCTCTCTCTCTCTCTCGTTAGGTCAATTTCTTTCCCTTCAACCTTTTTTTTCTCTTTATTTTTTTCTTTGTTTTCTTCTTCGTAGGTCCAGTTCAGACTCTCTCTCTCTCTCTCTCTCTCTCTCTCTCTCTCTCTCTCTCTCTCTCTCTCTCTCTCTCTCTCTCTGGATTTGTTTTTCTTTTTTTTCTTACGTTTTTTTTTATACTCAATCTTGTTTTTTGTCTGTCTGTCTGTCTGTCTGTCTGTCTGTCTGTCTGTCTTGATGAAATAATTTAAAAAGTTCATGAATTACATTATTTTTCATGTTTGCGTTTGAAAAGTTTACCTTGTTTCATTTTCTTTTTTTTTTCCCTTGTTTTCTTCGTCTCGTCCAACCTTGGGACTTGTATTTTTCTCTTTTATTTTCATTTTTTTAAATTTTTAGTTTATCTTTTTATTTTTCTTCGTGTGATTCTATTTAACTTCTTTTTTGTTTCATTCCTTTTAGTTTTTTCTTGTTTTCTTCGTGTCCCTTCCATTCTTGGGACTTGTATTTTTATTCTTTTTTTTATTTCTTTTTTTTTTTCCTTCGCGTGATTCTATTTAACTTCTTTTTTTGTTTCATTTCTTTTCTTTCACTCATTTTTTTTCTTTCATTTCACTACATCGTTTTCTTTCTTCATATCTTCCTCTCAACACCACCACCACCACCACCACCTTAACCACCACCTACCATCACCCCACTACCACCCCATCACCCTACCACCACAACCACAACTACACTTCCTGCCCCCCACCCACCCCCCACTCCCTCCACCACCACCACCACCACCGCCCCCTGACACCGCCACTCTATCTGGCGTTACGAATAACTTCACTAGCCCGCGCAGACACCTGGTGCTTTCTGTGTGTGTGTGTGTGTGTGTGTGTGTGTGTGTGTGTGTGTGTGTGTGTGTGTTTCTGTTAATTGTTTTGAGATGCTGT